>NC_073746.1:275625039-275925214 GCF_029784135.1 Toxorhynchites rutilus septentrionalis | reverse complement strand
CCGGCTTTATTTTGTTGTATTCGTCTCAGCCGGTAGATCAGTGTAGATCAATGTTACAGAGTGAGTAATCGGAAAATTTTCGAAAAACTTTGAAGGATACGCTCTACAATTACTCGTGTGAAGCGTTGTTAGTCCATTCAAGGTTTTTTTTGTACTAAATTTATTTTCAAATGGCTCAGCAACGTTAAGTAACAATGAGCCGTGTTTATGAATAGGGAAAAGCCTCTGTGAGTAGAACAATGCCAATGTTCTTTCTCAAAAAGGCTTCTTGTTGCAGAGATGACCATCTCCTTGGAACTAGCTAACTCCTTGGGACTAGTGAAGGAATGAAAATCTGCTCACTTTTCGAATTCTGAGTCTAATGAGATGTTTGCGCTAACGAAATTGATCTTTGTTCGAAAGTGGAAATGGATTTCAGGTGAAATAAAGCACTCCCATAACTTTTACTCTTATTTTAAACCTGAGGAAGGAATGGTCCTATCAGCCTATTGCAATGCAATTATAAGATTTCAACCATTCCATCCCAAACCGATATAGTGGTTCTGAGATTTCCGTGAAAATTTGTTTTGTTCCTTACTGCAGAATATTAGATCTGTATTTTTTTATTCTATTATAAGAGTGCCCATTTCCATTTTAGGGTGATTTGAAAAATGTTTTTTCCCCTTTTTTTTTTTTTTTTCCAAAAATGACTATTTTCAAAAATTCATAACTTTTGAACTACTAGACCGTTTTAGATAATCGTCATATGAAATTGAAGCCAATGATTCTTCTTTTAATATAATATTAAAAATATTACGCACTCGGAAAATTGGATTCTTGTCACATATACCTAGTCTAGTCGAAAAGACATAGTGAACGAAAAGCTGAGGTTTTTTGCATACATATTCGAAAATCAGAGAGGTGTTTTTTTTCGTTTTTAAGTTAGTTAGTTTAATTTAATTTTTCAAAGTTGACATGTTTTCAGTCAACTTTGAAAAATTATAACTTATAAACGAAAAAAAACCACCTCTCTGATTTTCGAATATGTTGTGCAAAAAACCTCAGCTTTCGAGAAAATATATTGGAAAATATTGCGCCCTCTGGTCTAAAGCCATGAAAACAAAAAAAAAAACAAATACAATCAATAATTACGATGACTAAATCCATTTTTTTGCGATTGTAATATTTTTCCTAAAAAATAGCTAATTGCCTTAATTCAATAAAGTAAAACAAGTGAGCAATTTAACGAATAAAAGAGGTATGTTTTGCGAGCGAATATAAAAATAATTCATTTGTTACGCATTCTTTTTTTTAAGCTTGTTTCCCGTGAATGTTGTATGCAACACAAATTGTGTGCAATAATTTGTTCTATCAAACAAATTAGACATCTAGTCAATGTGTAAGAATAAGGGTGATGTAGATGGTGAAGTGGGTTAGTAAGATGGCTGTAATTCTATAAAAAGTCATTATTTTGGCATTACCAAGGTGATATTGTCATGACCCACAGCGTCAGTGTGTGTGACGTGAAATATAGTCTGCAAACGAACATTATTTCACCGGAGAAACTACTCCTCATGACTTAGAATTAGATTAAGAATAAAACAATGGAAAGAAATCACAATACCATAGCTATCCATTGAACATGAAGCAGATTTATGATTTCATGCGTATTTTGTCTCAAAATATAACAAAATACTCTGTTATGTGTCATTCATTAATCTTTTTCGGTTAGACAGCTAAACCTCTTACCAGAAGCTTTGGTTTCTGTTCGTTACAACCCGTTTGACGGTTATGAGTACATATAACAAACGGCTCTTTTCAGCGCCACCATTTGGAGCTTCAAAAGAGTTAAAACAATAGATTTCTGAACAATGAAAATAATTACATTAGAAAAAAAAATTGCTCCGAATAATCACAGTCCTACGTCAAACTTACGTCCGGGTCCCTAGGCTCAGACTCTTCTACTTTTTTTAATTTCGTTTTGCTGATTGTTGAATTGAACAAAACAAACTGAAACTCCCGAAATCACTCAGATTAATTCGGAAACCATAACACTTTATTTTACTCTCAAGAGTAATACAGCAAATCTTATGTAGCAGGACCAGACTTTGAAGATTTCGGAAAACATTCGACGATATCTACGTGGGTGTTGGAGTTGCAAAAGCAGAAGCTATTAAACAAGAGATTTTAGGACCATCTGCAGAGTTATCAAATGGTTGAACGACGGAAGTTTGAAGAAAAAAATTGAAATTTAAATAGAAAATTATTCGATTAATTTATTCAGAATGAAACATTCCGGTCCTATTCGTATCCCAAGCACTAACTACATAATAACTTTTTGTACCCTTTTCAAGTGTTGACAGGTCTCCAGTTATTATACAGCCCCATTATGCTACTTTTGAGTTCATTATTACCATTACATATTTGTGTGTACCTGAAATGGGTTATTTAATTAGGGTATTGCGCATTGTAAACAAGATCTGGTAACTGAACTTCCATTGCACCTCAATGAAGCATTTTATTTTCACTACAGTGTATATGCTTTCTGCTTTACGTGTATAAAGGGTGTGTCACATCATATTACATCACGGAAAAAACGCTGTAGAAATTTAATTTTTAGGAATTATATCTTCAGCTTTCGCTTATAATCAGATAAGAGTGTATAGATCACGTTGGCCATGCTTCACTGTCAATTTTTCGTAAATTTGGAAAAATGTCGTCGAACGAAAAAGAGCGTCGTGAATTAATCCTGCGCACTCATTTCGAGAATCCGGAGTTGTCACATCGGGACATCGGTAAGATGCTGGGAATCGTCCAATCCACGGTCAGCAGAGTACTAAAACGATACTTCGAGAACCTAACCATCGACCGGAAGGTGAAGAACGGCAAAAATGGATGCTCCGTCAGTGAAAAAGATCACAAGCGCGTAGTTAAGCAGTTTAAACGTGATCCGAGAAGTTCGGTCCGGGATGTCGCCAATAAGCTGAATTTGTCAAGTTCATTCGTCCAGCGGACCAAGCAGCGGGAGGGCCTGCGTACATACAAGGTTCAGAAGGCTCCTAACCGCTACGAAAGGCAAAACATGGTGGGGAAGACGCGAGCCCGGAAGCTGTACACCGAAATGCTGACGAAGCCGCATTGCCTGGTAATGGACGACGAATCCTACGTCAAAGTGGACTTTTGTCAGCTGCCGGGCCTGTTGTTCTTCTCCGCAGAGGACAAATTCAGCGTTCCGGAGGAGATTCGCAAGCAGAAACTATACAAGTTTGCCAAAAAGTACATGGTGTGGCAAGCGATCTGCTCTTGCGGAAAGCGGAGCGCCCCCTTCGTGATGACCGGCACGGTAAACGGGCAGGTTTACCTTAAGGAGTGCCTACAGAAGCGCTTACTACCACTATTGAAGCAGCAGGAGGGCCCCACCATCTTCTGGCCGGATCTCGCTTCGTGCCACTATTCAAAGGACGTGTTGGAGTGGTACGAAGCCAACGGGGTCACCTTCGTGCCAAAGGAAATGAACCCGCCCAACGCGCCGGAGCTTCGCCCAATAGAGAAATATTGGGCGATTATGAAGCAGGCCCTCCGGAAGAACCCAAAAGTTGTCAAATCGGAGGCGGACTTCAAGAGAAAATGGATTTCTGTTCGAAAAAAACTACAACCTGACGTTGTACAGAACCTTATGGACGGGGTAAAGAGGAAGGTGCGAGCATACGGGCTTGGGCTCGAAGTATGAATAAAAAGAAAATGCCAAAAGTTGTTTGATAGTTTTTATTTTACTGTCTAAAATTTTCAAAAGGATCGGTCTACTGAGCGAATTTCTACAGAGTTTTTTCCGTGATGCAATTTGATGTGACACACCCTTTACCATCAAAAACTTCTAACCAATAATAACTATGCCAATAAATGATACAAATGCTGAAATTATGCTTCAAAATAGGACTTACAAATTTGATACTGATTGAAATTAAGTTTTTTTTTAAACTAAGATAAAAAGATTTTTCCAAACCAAAAACACAGATTTTATTATGGCAACCCTGATATTGGTACATAATTCAGTTCCACTCTAAACAGCGGTCAGCTAACACTATGCGTTAGCTGATTGTTAATTCGGGTTTACTGCTGTTGGGCCCATTGGTCGTGCCACTCAGTGGAAGCATTCTGTGCAATGAAATATGCGTTATGATGTACATTTGCTGCTTCTGATTTGAGACTTGAATTTGCACATGTTAAATGCATCGAGAGAAGGAGGGATTGTCCCTTTTGTGGTTTAAATTTTTACAACAAATACGATTCGGCAGTCCTCCAGCTAGTAACAGGTCGGCGGCAGTGGCAAAGACGTCCAGATGGCCTTTCTCTAGGCCGGGAGATGATAGCCGTATAGGCAGTGGCATCCAACTTAAGCACCTGTGGGAATTGGTCGGATGATAATTCCTCGAAGACTAGTGGATTCTCGGAGATGACCTATTGATCAGAAAAATATCCAGGATGGAGTGTCCTGATCTGGAAATTCTCGTTGGACTGTTCGGCATCAAGATGTTGTAATAACCAGTGTCCAAGTCTTCTGCGAGAATGATCCGGTTCCGATTTCGCCTTCGGATACCCCAAATCTCATGTCGAACATTCAGATCTCCTGCAATGATATACATTCCCCGTCGCCGAGTAATGTCCGAAAAACACCTGTAGGGCTGCTGAGGTATTTTTCCGAGCTGATCGACTCTCTATCTAAGCAACCTGTTGACGATTATCTGCTAACCGTAACCTCGAATTATCTTTGTTAGCGACTTAATGACCCGATTCTGGGCAAACTATCATTCTCATCACATTGAACATTTTTAAAATAGAAGAATAACATTGAATATTAAAGTAGTAAGGTAAACGGGTAATTGTGTAGTTTCGAGACTATTTTGACGGTGTTTCGAAGACATACGTTTAACACATTAAGGACCACTCGTTTTGGGGCAAACTTGAACGCTCCATTTGTTCGGATTGCAGGAATGAGATCATTTCCTTTGATGTGAATGAGACGAAGGCGAGCCATCGGTAGGCCTTGTTAGATTCTTGGCTAACCAAGGATTTAACTTTCAAGTGTAGAAAACACGGGTTATTTCGTGATACATCCGTAATAGACGGAACGCGAACAAAAGAAATCTCGTGAGCGATCCGCAATGCGTTAATAAAGTAATTATAACTCTGGTTGTTATTTTGAGTATGATTCCTTCATAATTTTGTACTCCCTCCGTGTCAAGTATTCGAATATTGATTTTACTTTCTTGGCAGGCCGAGCTCAAACAACAATCCATGTAGGAGAAGAATGGTAAATACGGACACCTTCAGTAAAATTTGATTTTTTTCTTGAATTTCACAAAATATATATAGCTTTCTCACGAATCGATAGTGTGGGTCTGTGAATAATGAAAGTTAATAATATAAAATGTTTCTGAGCGTGACCATAGTGCATGTCGGAGAAAATTTTTTTGACGATAAATTCCCCCGACCAGAACGGGAATCGAACACGAACCCCCGGCATGTTAGGTGTGACGCTAACCGCTCGGCCACGGGTCGCCACAGTTCGTCTGAGTTTAAAAAACCCGAGTTCGACTATAATTGAAACAGTTTAAGCAGTGTAGGATAGTTTTCTTTGAATTTCCACAGCCGATTCAATATTAATAAATTCGATTGTAACTTTGTTCCATTTATGTACACGCCCGTGTTCCACAAGCTACCTTTTATTCATAATTTTCATTGTTATTTTTTTTAATATATCTTACATTACATCCCGCTAGATTTTCCTTCGTCTGCATACGGCAGCACAATGGCGTCGAAATGAATTGATTACCTGTCGGAACATTGGCAGTAAAATATCATTTATCAATATTTACATTCCACTGGCAGCCCCCCGCTATCGCAACTGTGCCACAGATGAGCACTTCTCATCGCTGTTTATCTTGACGATTTGCTAATAATACGACGATATAAATCGTTGTTGTTTGGATAAATCCAAGCTTAAGGATGTTTGCTGGTGCTTTTGTTATCCACCGGACGGACGAATCGGGGGTGGCACAACGTAAATACATCTCCACTCAGTTGCACGGAGAATGGGGAATTGAACGCGACAGGAATCATTTTTCATGAGATCTTTTTTGTTGTCGAACACAGGAAGCGGAAAAAGGATGAATGCTGAGTATGAATAGACAGCTACCATTACACCCACGCCGCATGTATGGCTTTTGATGCGCGTTGAAGAATAAAATAATTTTGGGAATGGCTGAATAGACAATAAATTTAATCCAGACGCCAAAGCCATTTTATCAATAAGTTACTCAATTTCCGGACAATAAAATAAAATTGTTGCGCTCAATCCACTAATCGGGTATAGAAAAGACGCTACGCGCCATGAAACGCAGACGCCAGAACGGGGTGATTGTGGGTGAAAAAATCGCGGTTCACCGAAGTAATAACCATCTCATCAATCTCGAGCTAATTGGATTCCCACTGGGCTGTTGATGCTATCAGCACTCAGTTTATTGTGTGTTTTATTGCGCTGAGCATACCTTTTCAGCATCACCGTTTGCATATCGTATTTCCGGTGATCCTTTGCAGCGGCGTAGGCGAGAAGGGAAATTTACTCGCCACATTACCATGGTATTATCCTGAGCAGCGCGAGGGGAGGACTTAACTTGTGATAATTTGTTGATATACAAGTGAAACGAGACACGTTCTATTGCTGGCATAGCGGGAGTTTGCGGTATTGTGAGTTAGTGTCGGAGTGGACGTCTGTTTGGAAATGCAGGATGAGCAGATGGGGATGTTCATCTCCCCGAGGAGTCAATTACATAGTTCTGTACAGATTCCATCAGCACATGGGATTCTGGATACATCAATCTATTCACAGGACCAACTTTCACCGAAAGGATCCATACAGCGCTTTTCAAAAAGCATGTGCATACGTACTCGAGAAGATTTATAACGTATCGAAACGACCATATTTTGAAAAATTATTCAAATTTGTTGAACTTTTATTCGAAATATGTCGAATATGTTTATCATTAACAAAATCATAATTTAAAATTAACAAAAAGTTGACCCTAAGAACTTTTTCTGAGATTTCTCATACTGGAAATGGGACTAAATGTCGGTTGTGACATTATGTTTTGGACACCAAATATAAATTAAAAGCTGTTCAAAAACGTCTGCAACTTTCTCGATAACCATTGTACTAACAGTTGAGAAGGCGATATTTTCGGAGTCAAATAGTGAAATGAAAAACATAAACAGTTAATTTGTGGGTAATATTGAGTTATGTTTATTAATCATCCGTTCAATACCTTTGTTCCAATTTACAGATATATTTTCTCGCTGGCTTTGGCAGATCTTCTGGTTATTCTTGTTTGCGTCCCATCAGCTTCGCTCATCTACACTTTAGAATCCTGGCCATGGGGAGTTGCGGTTTGTCGTGTGACGGAGTGTTTCCGGGAAATCAGCATCGGCGTCTCGGTTTTCACACTAACGGCGCTGGCCGCCGATCGATATTGTGCCATTGTCAACCCACTTAGGAAGCTGCAGGTAATCAAATTCTACTATCTCTCTCTTATTGATTCCATTATTGAAACTGAATAACACTCGTTCCACAGACGCGTCCCATCACGGTGATTGTGGCGATTCTTATTTGGCTCCTGGCGATTGCATTCGCCATCCCATCAGCGGTCATATCCGATGTGGTTGTGGTGGAGATTCCGAACAAAACCATCGAATACTGCTCACCGTTTGGTCAGCGAACGAATGAATCCGTAGCATACTCAAAGTAAGTGCTATGGTGGAGCTTTCAGCGCCATTCTCTATTAGCGATTCAAAGTGCACATCTAGACTTCAAAAGACCACTAAGTAAAAAATCATTCACAGGTACAAAACCATCATCAATTCGGTCGTGTACTACTTTTTGCCGCTCTCAATCATTGGCATTCTGTACGTCTTAATGGCGTATCGGTTACATGTTAGCGCCCGCGATATGCCGGGCGAGAACGCTGGACCCCAGAGCAGATCTCAGGCCAGAGCCCGACGTCATGTTGCACGGATGGTTATCACATTCGTAGTTATGTTCATCATCTGCTTCCTGCCCTACCACGTGTTCCAGCTGTGGTATCATCTAAATCCGAACACCGAGTATGACTACGACGAATTTTGGCACATTCTGCGGATAACTGGCTTCTGCTTGAGGTAATTTAATGGGTCCGGGGAAACGGTGTGAACGGTTTTGAATTTGATACGGGGTATCCAGACGAGTGATGGTGAATGTTTGTAGGGAACGTATTTTTCTTTAAAGAAATGAAACATTCTTAAGAATCAGAACTAACTGTAAAAGATGATTATGATGTGTCGAATTAGATGTCGGCCCGAATCGTTTTTTATATGCGGGTAAAATGGTTGAAAATAGATACTCCATCGAACGATTTCGGGGTTTTGCTCAAGCCTAAAAACGTGAACTCGCAGTATGCAGTCGACTAATATTCGTCGTATTCCTATTCAAAGAAACAAGCGAGTTGATTGGAATAATTTCGTTATCCTATGGGGAATAATGCAAGCGTGTCTGAGACTCCATCTCTTATAATTTCCTGTTTTTCATTTCCTTCGATATAACATTGAACATCAAAGCGATGTAAGAACTTTAAGCTTACATTCGATTGTTCTTATTGCGGCCTATTGTTCATTTCTATTGAAAGGTAAAATATGAAAAATTATATAACGATAACATGTATATGACTATCGAAAAAAACATATAAAATCGAGAAATAACTAAAATTGGATACAAAAGCAATTATAAAACGAGGAACGCCAAAATCGACAAAATTGAAACATGAAAAAAACTCAGATCGAAACATTAGAGTTCGAAAAACGGGAAAGTTGAAAACAAGAAAACAAAACGAAAAAACCAAACAAGGAAAAAATTCAAGTAAATATGAAAATTAAAAATTGGCTCTGGATAGTAATTAAAAAAGAAATACCTAAAGCCGAATAGTGAAAGAAATCCAAAATATAGAAAATAGAAATGGAATTGCAATTAAAAATCTTGAAATAGTAAAACAATTATTTGAAACTAAGTTTAGAGAAATCGTAGATGGAAGCGAAGTGAAGATTGAAACGCAATCGTAAATAGAGTAAGAATCGAAATTTTGAAACATGGATAAAAAAAGAGACAAATGGCCAATATACTTATCGAATACAACATGTTTGAAAAAATAAGCATCACTTAACCTAATAAATTCAGTATATTACAATACGAAATGCCATACATAAAATTGAAACCAGAATGCAAAAAAAATGAAAATCGGAAAAATCATAACGTATTAAACAGATAGAAGACAGTAGCGAAATGAACTAATTAGTTCTCTGGGCTGTGGACGCTGATGAAGAATACAAACATCAACAGTGGAATGGCGAAATGGAAATTCAGAAATCGATAATCTATTAATAATTATATATAATAACGAGTTGTAAAATTTGATAATCGGAAACAAAAACAACTGATAAGAATCGCAAAAAATTAAACCAAACAAATAAAATCAAACATCAAATATTAGAATTCGAGGAAAGGAAAAACCAATACAAATAGAAACTATAAAATTCCAAAATTGATACTGAAAATAAAATATTTATAATCGAATGCTGAACAAAATATAACAAAGAATTGTGAATTGATCAGTTGAGAAAACCTATAGAAAGTAAAAAAGTATATGGGCCTGATTCTCGAATACACTACGAATACACTTCACGGTGGAAACGGAATGAAACGCATTCGCGATGACAACGGTACGGTGTCGACATCTGGATGCGAGATTAGTTTCCCACTAAATTTATCATTATAATATCAAATTATCTTCAGATGAAATTTTTGTGTGAGATTATTATATCACATGAAGAAAACAAAGTTTTCCACTCACATTGAATACCAGTTTGATACGAAGAAGTTAATTTTCATTAATGATTTTTCATTTGAAAAGGGCTCATTCTGCCTGAAAACTCATCATTATCTTCGACACTTCACTAACTCGTAAAATGTAGTTCAATGGCGTGCCGTTTATTTCGTTTCCACCGTGAAGTGTATTCGAGAATCAGGCCCTATAAGAAAATAATATACATTACACAAAAAAAAAACTAAGATGAAAGAAATGAGAGAAATAAACGCAATTTATTAAAAGCGAATCAACATTTTCAATTTATTATATCATTCAGCTCGTTTGATTTTCATTACAAATAATAGTTTTGGAATAAAAAGGAAATTATTTTATAAAATTACTTCTTTAGTGAAAATTCCTGGGGCCCTAAAAAGGGTCAATGGTTTCTGTAGATCTGTCGCTTGAGATACATCGGAAGTAAAAGTCAACCGTAGATATTCATTTCCTGAGTATAGGGAGGTTAACATGCAATTTGACGTTGTATGCGAAATGTGACATGTGACATTGTAGGAGGTTGCGAGTAACTAAAGAATTTCTATTTACCCATAGAATTGATCAACTATTGCACTCAGATTCAATTTCAATTATTCAACCAATTTTAAATTCGGTGAGGGTACCCCAGTGTAGAAATAAGAGACGTTGTCTAACGTTTATAGAAAAAAATAAGCAAATACTAATTCAAACAACAACAGTCAATGAAAATTGAGAGAAAAACAAAACAGAAAGCCAGAATAATTTGATAATAAATCAAGAGAATAATACAGTTAAGAATCGCATCATCCGTAAAAATAGAGAAAATAAATAAAACTAAAATGTAAAAATCAAATCGAATTTCGTAAAAAATGGGTAGGTTATACCTATGATATAACCGCAAGGTTAACGTGGAACTACCTTAGCTTATCAATCATTTGCTTGTATTGATTACATTTTTGATGGAATGAAACAATTCCCGAATTCAATTGAATTATATAAATATAATTGATTTGTGAGTAAAAAGATTGTATAATGTCAAGTAAGGTCAATTCATGCATTGTGATAGATAATGCTCTTCATTACAAGTAAATTTAATGACAGTCCTTTTACGTTTGGTATGATGCCTAGAACAAAATATGTGAACGGGAGAATTATCAAACGATTATTTTATTTTACATTTCCTTCTGAAGTTTGCATCTCTCAAGTGTACGTACTTCTCGAACCGCGAATTTGCTTGATTTTATGAACTTCAGGCACTCAGTTCCAATTTTGACATGTATGTCGAACGCATATTGTTTAATCAATAGGCGTTATCGCAGCAAATGGTTAACACCATTTGCCTAATCATCAAATGGTATGCGTAGAAATTCAGTGAGCGGAATATATGAAGGTATATCCTTCAATACAATAATGAATAACCGAGCCAAAGCGTTGTGTTCGTACCCGCTTTTGTAATCCGTGCTAGGAAAACACCTTGCGGAGTGCAAAAAAAATACAAAGACTTGCATGAATCAAAAACTTCAACTTCTACTTTTTATACTAAAAAGGATTTAAACTTGAAAGTTCATTCGTCTCTAGTGTCTGCACGATTTTCCCAGGTTCCTAAGTTCAGGAGACCGTGTTAAGGAAACATATTCTAGTTTGAACAAATGCAAGCGAGTACAAAAGTACACGAAGCTTGCATTTATTTGCAGAGCCGATTTTCCCAGACATTTTAGTTTAGAAGTCTGAGTTAAACCAACATTTCAGTCGGAACAAAAATGCCACTGACTTGCTTGAATTTATGATGCCAATTTCCTCAGACACCTTGAGGAAACACAATTCAGTCGGACCAAAAATGCCCCCGACATGTATTTGGAATACCAATTTCCCCACGCTCCTTGGATTTAAAGTCTGTGTTAGGGAAACACATTTCAGTCGAAACAAAAATACCCCCGACTTTCATGTATTTGCAATGCTGATTAACCCAAGGCTGCTTGGGTTTGATGGCTGTGTTAGGGAAATCGTAGATCGGGCCAATCAAAATGAGGTAGTTATGCCGTTTAGATAACGCTTAACATTTTACAGTTGTTCAATTGTTTATCTAATGAAAAATTACATTTTATTAATTGCGATAGAAGCGTAGAAATATTCCCTATCAATTGATGCAAACATCTTTCCGATCCAGTAAGAAATGTTCGAGTTATAAGCATTCGGAATCTTTCATTTTTTTCTGCATGTTCTGTGTTTAGGTCTTCATTTTACCCCCCATATACTCCGGTTAGACGTAGTCCCACGTCAAAAAAAAATCTGATCAGAAATCCAGCGTAATCCATAATGAATAAGTTTTAAATTTGAAAAAAAATTACGAACGACAAGAAAACAGAAAACAGAACAAATATCAACCATTCAACAATTTGTGATATAGAAGCTTGACCAGCAGTGCTCCCGTGGCCGAGTGGTTTTTTTTATCCCATTTAATTATTTATTAGGCTCATCAGCATTTTATCTGTATCAGAGCCGGGTTTTTATCGTGTACATGTATATATGTTAATGTTTCTATAAATTGTAAATTACACAGTAGTAGTAGTAGCCATTTAGGCGTTAGGTTTTCTGTTCCATTACATTATGGTAAATTACACTGTAGTAGCCATTTAGGCGTAAGGTTATTCTATCTGTTCTTCCATTGTTCAGCAGACCGGACAGCGGAGACAGTTGATATTGATCATTGTTGGGTTATCTATAGAACAGCAGTCCGATGTTTCTTGTACAGCAGGGCAGTTGTATGGATGAATCGATCTTATTTCGACCGTGGATCGATCTCCATCGCTGATGATGGTTGCGTGGACGTAGTTATTCTATAAAAACACAAATATGGTCAATTGAGGGCCCTGAGTTTGAACTCACGATCGATCGCTTAGTAAGCGAACGCGTAACCAAGTGGCTACGAAGACCCCCTTGGCCGAGTGGTTAGCGTCCCACATTATCATGCCGGGCGTTCGGGATCGATTCCCTGTACCACATTAATAGAAATTTTTGATTTGAAATTTAGAACACATCTTTACCTCTGGTGTTATTATAAAACTGCGTATTTCGTGAACTTGAAAATCCAAGATGGCGGCCGCTACAAAATGGCGGATTATGTACATATTTTCTCAAAATCCCATCAATATGGGTTTTCCCAAAACCCCATCAATATGGGTATCGAATGCAAGGACTTGACCAGTAGAACACAATTATTTATGAAAAATGTAAATCAAAGATGGCGACCGCAACAAAATAGCGGATTACATATTTTCTCAGAACCGCTTCAATGTGGGTATCAATTGAAGGGCTTGACTAATAGAACACAGTTATTTATGAAAAATGTAAATACAAGATGGCGGCCGCTACAAAATGGCGGATTACACATTTTCTCAGAACCCCATCAACATGTATATCAAATGAAAGGGATTGACTAGGAGAATACAGGTATTTATGAAAAATGCAGATCCAAATCGGCTGCCACCACAAAATGGCACCATATATTAGGCTGTCAAAAAAGTCCTGCGGTATTTTTTTTGAACTTTCATTTGTTCATAAAATTAGTTACAATCATCTGTTTTAAGTCAAATATGCGCCGTTTTGTTCGATGACTTGTTCCCAACGAGATGCCAACTTCATAATACCCCTGTTATAGAAGCTCGCTTTCTTATTGGCAAAAAACTCGGATAGCCAATTTTCACAGGCCTCTTTTGTGGCTAACTTCTGACTACCTAGCTCGTTCGCCATGGACAAAAACAGGTGGTAGTCACTTGGTGCAAGGTCCGGACTATACGGCGGATGCAAAAGAACCTCCCATCCGAGCTCCCGGAGCTTCTGGCGCGTCACCAAAGAAGTGTGTGGCCTGGCGTTGTCCTGATGGAAGACAATGCGGCCTCCCCAGCTCTTGGCCGATGCTACGGCTGCTACTATGCCGGTCTTTCTTGGCTAATTCAGCGATTTTGTCGCAATTTTCGACGACAGGCCTTCCGGAGCGTGGCGCCTCTTCGACGACCTCTACACCAGAACGAAAACGTTGAAACCATCGTTGTGCGGTGGAAATGGAAACTGTATCGGGTCCATAAACTGCACAAATTTTATTGGCAGCTTGAGATGCATTTTTGCCTTTGTCATAGTAGTACTGTAAAATATGTCGGATTTTCTCTTTATCTTGCTCCATATTTGCGACACTATAACTCACGAACGACTTAACCAAACAAAACACTGTCAAGGACTATATTATAGCGCGCAAAAATGCCTTTCCAACAAGCTATAGTATGACTCGATGCAATGAATACAACTAGAACTACGCGCTTACAACGACACCTCGCGGAAATACCGCAGGACTTTTTTGACAGCCTAATATTTTGTTTTCAAAACCCCATCAATATGGGTTTCAAAAGAAAGTTCTCGACTAGTAGAACATAGTAGATCATGAAAAATCCAATTTCAAGATGGCCGCAGTCCCAAAACAACTAATTATGTTTTTAAAAGATTTCATTCATCTTGACCTGTTTGTAGGGTTGTCCCACATTAATAGAAAATTGAGCCCGTTCCTGTTGACTGATTGATCTGAAAATTGGAAGACACCTTTAATTCTACTGCCAATATAAAACTCCGTATTCCATGATCTTGAAAAATTCAATTTGGCTCTCGCTAAAAATGGCTGAATGACTTGACTTGGGGAACACGAAGCATAATGAAGAACTTAAATTCAAATGGTCGCCGCCACTAAATGGTCGACTTTGTATATTTTGCAATCCCCTCAACATCGGTATCAATTGAAATTATTTGACTATAGACTACAGTACATCATGAAAATATTCCGAAGAAAATTAGGTAAGAAATAAACGTTGGATTTCTATTATCCACAGTTAGTTGTTGAATCATATACTCCACGATTTTATTTTAGTCTCCTAATTGTCCTAGATTAATGAAGGAACGGATGTGATAACTAGTAACTGCTATTTGTCTAATTATTTTTTTTAGTGCATTAAACCGTTTAACATAAAAAGTTGTTTTTACTTATTTTATTTTCTAGTTTTTAGTAAATTATCTGTATCATTAGTATACTTCTATACATTAAAACCATTCAAAAAATGATTTTTTTTTAAATTTTTATCTCTTACCTAACTTTCTTCGGAATATTTTGATGATGTACTGTATTCTATTAGTCCAATCATTTCATTTGATACCAATATTGAGGGGATTACAAAAAATACATAGTAAAAAATTTTGTGGCTGCGGTTCCATTTATTCGACTAGACAAGCCCTTTCATTTGATACTTATATTGATAGGGTTGTGAAAAAATATATATGGCACCATCTTGTGGCGGTGGCCGATTTGGATTTGCATTTTTCATAGATAACTGTGTTCAACTAGTCAAGCCCTTTCGTTTGATACCCATATTGATGGGGTTGTGAGAAAATATAAAATCCGCCATTTCATAGTGGCCGCCATCTTGGATTTGTATTTTTCATAAGTAACTGTATTCTACTAGTCAAGCCCTTTCATTTGATACCCATATTGATGGGGTTGTGAAAAAAATATATATGGCGTCATCTTGTGGTGGTGGCCATTTTGGATTTGCATTTTTCATAAATTACTGTGTTCTACTAGTCAAGCCCTTTCGTTTGATACCCATATTGATGGGGTTGTGAGAAAATATAAAATCAGCCATTTTGTAGCGGCCGCCATCTTGGATTTGTATTTTTCATAAGTAACTGTATTCTACTAGTCAAGCCCTTTCATTTGATACCCATATTAGCTATTCAATATGGAATTATTATACAAATTATTCAAAATTTCCAAAAATCAAAGATATAATATTCTGGATAATCGAATCCCGGATAATCGAGTTCGACCTGTACTACTAATAAATTCGAGCTGAAATAATTGAATATTAACAAAAAACAGGAACAATAAACACAAACAAGAACGAAGAACGTCGAACAATTAGAAAATTTGAAATAAAAAAAAAAGTAAATCTACAGAATCAAATAATCAGAAAGGGACCAAAATAATAAAAATTAAAACTGGGAAAATTGAAAAAAAACCATAAAAAATTAAACATCAAAATAATCAAAATTGAAAAAACAAAAAATTATATAAAAATAAATAAAATCAAAAACATCAGAAGAGATCAGCTGTTAGAAAAATAAAAAAATTAGAATTGAGCGGTTCAGATGGATACAATACATAAAATATAAAAAAATAGATAAAAAAATTCCATATGAAAATTTTTAAAAATTGAAATTAAAGAGAAGTATGAGTTGAAATTAGTAATTGAATTCGAGAGACCCAAAATTGAAAACAACACATGAGGAAAATAAAACTAAAATCAAAAAATTTACCATGGTAAAAAGAAGTAGAAATGCCAAATATAAATAATGAATAAAGCTATACAGCGCGGACCCGATTATATACAGTCTCCGATTTCTTTTAACTGTATAATCGTATAATCGAGTCAAAAAATTTTTTTTTCTTGTTTGTTTTTTATACATATTTTTTTCGATTATTGAAAATAAAAGAAGAATTTAATTTTTGATCCATCCTCTTGAAGTCAGAAAATACCTTTCTCACATGAAAAAAATATGTTTTTCCAGAATCTCTCAGAATGTGATAGATGATCATATTTGATGAAAAAAATCGTTCTACGCATATGTTCGAATTTGAACAATGACAGTGTTATAGAACTTTTTTTTTTGTTTCGGACTCTGTTACCTCAAACTGGTTCTACACTAAAAAGTACGCTGCGTAAACCAATTCTGTTTCCTTCATGTGAAAGATGAGAAAATTTAGTACAGGATATAGTAGTGAAATATCTAAATTAATTGATTCAAATAACTTGTTGAAAGTGAAAATTCCAAAGTTAGTAATTTTTAATGTGTAATTATTAATTTTTATCACAAAAATTCATATTGAACTTGAAAGTTTCTATCAATCAAATTGAAGTTCTCAAGCCACTTTACAAATTGTTCTTTGACACCTAACTTCTATCTCTCTTGATTTCAGTGCAATATTGATATAAATAATTCCTGGTGAAAATTCATTCAAAATCATCAAAATTCACGATTTTTACCGCACTATACATAAAATAGCCACTTAAATTCCACCTTAATGTTCAAAGGTTACATTTTTTCTTCAAACAAGTCATATTCGAAATGTAAAAAAAAAAAAAATTCAAACTACATATAATCGAGTCCAAAATTGTATATAATCGAATCACATATAATCGAGTCTGTATATAATCGAGTCCGATCTGTAGTAAAATGAGAAACCGGAAATCAATTGGTTCAATAGAATCAATCAATAATTGAAACAAAGAAAGAATTATAAAGAAGAATATGAGAAAAATAAGATATGAAAAATAAAATAATATCATTCGCATTTCTGAAATCGAAAATCGTGAAAATGAATATGAGAATCTAAAATTGAATATGAGAGTCTAAAATTCCAGACCAGAAATTTGGATTGAGACCATCTCGAATTCTGCATGAATCTTTTCACTGTTGATCGAGCATTTTCAAGCACTTTTGATGCTTGATCAAAGAAAATCCGTTCTCGATGGCCTGCGTTGCTCTTTCAAGATCCTCCTTCTTCGAACGTTGTCTGTCCATCCTTTTTTTGTATTTCAGTAACATCTGGAATCAATTAGACCAAAAAAGTCACAAACCTGTAGGACCAATTCACCCCACAGAAACGTGTCCATCTCACCCCACACAACATGCAAAAATAAAAATGCAATTAATTTCATTTATTGTTATCAAACTTACAGTTTCACTACATCAAATTGTTCCTCTTCTGTAGGCGAACAGAACTGTACTGCACGATACACGAAAAGTTTGTTTAACTGGCGGGAAAAACCTTAAAACCACTATCGGAAGACTCACATTTTTTGACGATCAAAGTGCTTGCTGTGTTTATGCTACCGTTTCCCTCTACTTGTGAAGTTTTACCAAAGTTTTTTTACTTTAGGTGCATAGGGTTCAACAATAGAAGGAAATGACATTATAAAAAATTCAAGTTGAGCCATAATTTTCGAGATAAAGGGGTGGTCCAAATCACCCCATATGACCAAATCACCCCGTGTTACCCTACTTACCTTTTTTTCGTCGTCCACCGATACCCAAAACAATCATTATTATAATTATTAGTATAATTATTGTATAATTGATAATTATACAATAATTATACAACACACATAATTGAATGACACATAATACTCACCTTTGAGGACAATACAACAATCATAACAACGCGCAATCAATCGCAATTATAGGCTATTCAGATGACTATGGGACCAATCATATAAATAGGGCACGAAATGTTAAGAACAAGTCGATCGCAATAAATCCTTCTGGCATAGTGGTAACATCCATGCCTCTCACGCTAAAGGTCACGAGTTCAATTCTCACTCCCGACATTCTTCCAAAAATGGAAATTAAAGTGACGAACCAGTCAAATGAGTTGAAAGTCACTATAACACAAAAATAAAAAAAAAATAAAAAAAAATATATATATATATTCGATCTCACCATCTCTCTACATCATCATCGGGTAGCCAGTCTGCTCTTATCGTTTCATAACTCTGGAACTCTGCTCTGATACTTATCTGACAGGTGGTGTCCAAGACACGACTGCATTGTTAAGGAAGGACCACGAAAGTATTGCACTTAATTCGTCTATTTATCATTTCCGATTTTATATTAGGAAGCAACGGAATTTAATAATTAACTCTTCAGTAGAATTTGTTGGTTGCCCTGAATCGTGATTTTATAACTTTCTGGCAACCCATAAAAAGCCGATTTGATAATTTCCACATTAAGTGTCATCCTCAACAAAAGGCGTTGACTAATTGCTGTCTAGAGTGAAAGTGAAAGAGAAATCACAGCGTGAAATAATTTATACGTCTCGATGCTACGTGACATGTGCTGAAACGACTCGCAAATCAACAAACACAAATTCGACAGCACAGTTCCTTATTTATAGCGGTTTTTGAGCTATTGAAAAGTGTAACAAGTAACAAGTATCACTCGTACTTCTTTTTATTTCGGTTGAAGTGACTATCGTTCGTTCAACCGGCGAAGAGGTATTAATACTCAAAGCCTTACACCCAAAACGTAACGCTCTCGTTTTCGAAAATTTGAACTTACATCTTATTACAGAGATGAAAGATGTAATCATACCTAACATAATGGTTTTGAAACTTATCGTAACAATCAACAACAAAAAACTTTCATACTTGGAATATTTACAAAATGAAAGCCACCATAACTGCTAACTGAAACGAAAGCAAACCGTGAAGCTGTAATTATTTTAATTAAACGAAAATTCAGAACAAACCGTAGCGTGCTGATCAACTTCCATTATCCTGATGAATAAATAATAATACTGATAACTGACCACCACTGTCCTCTCGTTCACAAGTGGTTCTTTGTTTTAGCGAAGGACAATTGGCAATGTAATTTCTGTATCATTCAAACTTTCACTGACTATTTGTTTAACGACCCAATCAGATGATAGAGAGAAAAAAGTTTTTTTTCGCATTAACTGCTTTAGTCTATAATTCTGTTAAAGCAAATTGAGTTGCAATGTATTGCCAAATAATCCCCAGTTGTATCTTTCCGTCTTCCCCAGCTTTCTGAATTCCTGCATCAACCCGGTGGCACTGTACTGCGTTTCCGGTGTCTTCCGGCAGCACTTTCACCGCTACCTGTGCTGCAGGCCGATGTCCGTTCAGCGGCGCATCGGAGCATCGTCGGCGGGCAATGCCTGCGAGACCAGCTTTGTGTCGACGATTCGACGATCACAGCGTAACCACAGCATCCGAAAATCCCTTTCGGTCCACTCAGTGCATAACTCCAAGAGGTGAGACGATGTGCGGCTGGTGGTGAAAATGGCAAAATCGGTACCGATACGATAGGCCACCAAGGATCTCTCGTGACAAGCGCGACATGGATCGAAGCGTCCGTGTGAACCAATCTGTTTGGATGTGTATACGAGGCAGAGTACATGTGTCCGCTGCCAGTTGCCGGCTGTATGTGATGTTTTTGTAATGTAGAACCAGCACTTAGCTCAATTTGGGCCCGTTCAAGTATTACGCATGGTAAATTTAGTATTTTTTTGTTTTTCAAAGTTAGATTTGATCAAATTTCCACGATAGGGACCTTCAATCCAAACATATGTGTATTAAGATAGCAAAATTGTATGGATATATGTATGAAAAGATTTATCTATATCAGCTGACTAGTCGAATTAACTTCTAATGTATGTTTACGAAGGAGCGGAAGACGTTGTTTTCGATTTGTCCATTCGAAAATTGAACACTTGATTTTGCCGCGAAAGCCTGCATGGCCATTTGCTTACGAAAGTATGTTGTACCATTTCCGAATATTTGTAACTGAGAAGACGTACTTTCAATCATCAAGCATAAGTACTCGTTTCAACCGTGGTAGCCGCGGTAAAAGACAGTTTATAGCGGAGAAAACAGTCAGAGAGAATTATTTATATTTGAAATTAAGACAAACTCAAACTATCGCTCTAGAACAAGATCTCAATTTAGCTATCGAAACAGTCGCGAATCAAAATGAATTTATGAACGTTGATATTTGAAAATGAATATCATTTTCCGAATAAATAAATACTTTTATAATGTTCTATGAACAATGTGTATACAAAATATACTTCTATTTCAATCGATATGAAAGAACATTCCAGTTTGAATCGTAACGAATTTGTGGTCGTGAACCGCAAACGGAGTACCTCCTTGGGAAGCTTTTTACGTTAGTTGTTCTTCTTCTCTTGTTTTTTCGCAAATGGGTGAATTTTGCTATATGAATGTCTACACAGAAAACTGTCCCGAACAAGCTGCGGTTTGCAGAACAGATCAAAGTGCTGCAATATATTCAAACAACGGTGAGAAGGAACCACACGATTATCACATTGCAAAATGTTTGAAAAATCAATGTGGCAGAACGAGAAGTCATCAGATATAAAATATCACATCAGATATAAAAAAAAAGAAATAGCAACTCATATCGGTGACTTTCGTTTAGCTCAACTTAACGCACAGCAAATTCGCAGGTGCCCACGAAGGTACACATGTATAACACCTGTGGCAGCAAACAACTTTACGCAATCTGTTTTCATTAATCGATATAAAGCTCTGTGCTGTTCAATCGAGCATCTTCCGTCGGGATTCATATCTCTCCGAGCTGTAGCAAACAGCAGGCATCTGTACCAATGAAACCTATGGCATCCTATCGCACGAATCAAGTGAGTGACGAATGGTTGGGGATTGCCGGGATGTCAACATATAAGTTTTTTCCCCAACGGAAATTAACCATACGACTACGTAGATTTTCGTGTCACGGTAGAGCGCTATCGAGTAATGGGATCCGTAGCACTCACGGTTGATTCACAGTTTTGATGTTGCTAGACGATTTACATACTCCCAAGTTAATCAAAAAAGGCTACATTATCCTTAAAGTAGATCGGTGTCTAGAATAGACTAAAATAAATTCGTATGGCATATAATGAAACCACTAACTGTGGATAATGGAAATCCAATGTACCCCTGCTAACTGCTACTTGCCTTATTATGTTGTAGCTTTTATTACATTATCCGTATTATTATTACGTTTAACCACAATAAAATCGTTTAATTTGAATGGTTTTTTTTAATCTATTTTATTCTTAAGGTTTTAGTACATTATCTGTATCATTAATATACAGCCATTCCATGCCAAACCGAATAGTGGTTCTCAGATTTTCGTGAAAATTGGTATGTTTGTTCCTTATAATAAAATATTGAACCCGTATTTTTATTTTTTGATAAGGGTGCCCATTTCCATTTAAGGGTGGTCCGAAAAATTAACTTTGTTTCCTTTTTCCAAAAATAACTTTTGGTGTAGAACTACGTCTTTGATTTCTATATAGGGGGGAGGGGGGCACTCTAAGAAAAACGTAACGAAAAATTAAGGTATCTCAAATGCATATTACGCAATGTTACGCAAAATTGTTATTCCTATATGTGTCATATTATATATCATTAGATAGGAGATTTATTCATACAAACACAGACAGTGAAGATAGTTTTAGATTTTACTTGCTGCTTGCGATATGGGGGAAGAGCAACAAACAACATGTTTGCAACATGTTTGCACCCAAGGTTTTTTTTTTGCGCGTTTTTACGAGGTTTTTTAACGCGGATTTTCCAATTTACGTGGATTTCCCATTTAACGCGGTACCCGCGGCAATATAACAACTCTCCCTCAGCTCACATTTCTCTCTTATACGCCCTCAGAGCATATTACGGTAATTAGTGCTTGTAACGGAGCTTAGCGCTTATGAAGGAAATTAGTGCCGCACCTTATCACGAATCTTACGTGGATTTTAGGTGTTGGGTAACGGGGAGCTCACCGGGCATTACAACGGGACGTGAACGTCGTGACGTGGACGTCCTTGTCTACTTAGCTCTAGACGGTCCAACAGTGGTTTCTAGCAACAGCAGATGACCTCATTCGTGAGGAAAACCAAACTAAAGCTACCAGTAACCAACGAAATTGCAGGAAAAAACTACGGGTTTTCGGAAGCGAGCAACACTCAATTTTTTACTTCCGTTTTACGTGAGGACTATCCTATATCACATTTGATATCTATCATTAGGTGACATGGTTTATTTACTCGGTTTTTTGAATTAACGCGATTTTTTACGCGGATTTTCCTGTTAACGCGGTTTTTGACGTAGAACTACGTCTTTCAGGAAGGGTGCCAAACCAGAAAACAGGTCACGTTTTTATGAAATAATGTTAACGTTAATAACTATTTTCACTGCGAACGAATTCTCATGATTTGCATGCCAATCGAATCGGAATCTCTCTAAGATTTGTTTGATATGCTATACATTACAATTCGCTAATCTATAAACGGTTTAAATTCATGAAAACTGGAAGAACTCCCTTTGTTCCCATACATTTGTTCTGCCGATTTGTGTGCTGACCAGTGCTTGGAAATATCTGTATCACATCAATCTTTTCAGAAGAATTTCCGACCACATTCCATCATTATACTATTGCATTCGGTATACCGAAAATGAACCAACGCCGAACTTCACAATCACAGCGAGCCCCTCACAGTTGATTCATCCAGTTTTGTTCATTCTCTTTTTCGTTCTGTTTTGCGTTCACGGAATGTGAGCAAAAGAAAATATCCCTAGTTTTGTCATTCATTGATATTAATATACCAGTTCATTCACTATCAACATCGTTCTCGGACACTCACGAAACGGAGAAATTCGTTGAGGAAAATAACGAAGTACAGAATGCTCATAAATTGTTAAATTGTTCAAGTTTGTAAGGTTTCCGTCTCAGTTAAAATGCTTCCATTTTACATAGTGAATATGCAATTCCAATTCCACAATTCCACCAATTCCGATGTAAAAAAAATACCATCTTGACTCAAATTTCCAACATTTGATTTTTGACTCAAATTCCGAGCACACGAACATGAAATGGTGGTGGCCAAGACACGACCGCAATGGGAATATTTCGAGCTTTCTTTTGCAAACGGATCAAACTGTGCTATAGGATTAGTGGATTAAATTGCCAACATCCAGCTTAGGCTGGCATGGCTACATTCGCTACTCGGATCGATTCTGGAGAATGCCTCCTCGCCGTCCAAGCCTATGCAATCCTTAGCTGTGAGTGTGCCTTGCTCTTTTGTTGGCATTTCCGCTTGCGCCACCGATTTGCGTTGCCCTTTCAGAGTAACCTCAAAAACAACTGAATAAGCAAGGCACTGACTCAATGAGAAAATCACACACATATCGGGATATTGACAATGAACAGTCACAACATTCCTGAAAATTCAATGACAATGAATAAATGTGAATGAATTCTCATGACTCGAGCTTTAAGGAAAGCTCAGATAGCACAGAATGAATATGGATGAACACAGTTGTAAATTTGTTTGCCGTCGAATGAATGACAGCAGCATCGACAAGCAAAATAAACGCGTTACACTGATAATTGCTTCATTTTCAATATTACTTCACAACCTTAATATTTCCAAGCCCTGGTGCTGACCCTTCCCGTATTTCGTATGCTTATAACTCGAACATTTCTTAACAGATCGGAAAGATGTTTGTATCAATTGATAGGAAATATTTTTACGCGTCTATCACAATTCATAAAATATTATTTTTCATGAGATGAACAATTGAATTGAACAAATGTTAAGCGTTATTTAAACGCCCTAAATGCCAAGTTTTAATTCCGCTTAAAAATTTAAATCCTCTCTGCAAATATACATGATAGATACTAGAGGTGAATGAACTTTCGCGGTTCGAGAACTACGTAAACATGAGATGTGCAATAATTTCAGAGGGAAATGTAAAATACAATGATCGTTTGACTATTCTTCCGTTGTTATATTTTGGTAGTCCTGGGCATCATATCAAACGTAAAAGGACGTTCATCAAATTTATTTGTATCGAAGAACAAAATATGAAATAATATAAAATAATATTTGAAGTGGTAAACAAGTAGATGGCATAATATAATTGCGTAGTTCTACGTCGAAAATATGCGGTTTTTAACGTTTTTTAACGAGGTACGTATCCCCCGCGTAAAACAAACCTGGGTGTACATTTCGGCCTTTGGAAACCAGATTGCGTTGGACAGAACCGGTGAATATAACGAAAACGCTTGGAGGAAACTAAAAAAGATAACGATTTTGTCATTCACAAGCAAAACGCATGTAACGCGTGGCTTGTTTTGTTAAAGTATGCTCAAAAATGTTGTCCACCCATATATCTTATCAAGAGGTACTAATGGTTTAATTTAGTACAAATTATTTATTTTACACTTCACCTTCATATCAAATTGAAGCCTTTGCTAGTTAGTCTTTGCTAGAAGCTAGTCTTCCTAAAAACAATATTATACCGTTTTGTCTCATATTCCAAAAACTCAATTTTTAAATATAAATTTACTAAACTTTTGTGTTATAAATAATTGAATAGTGAAAACACAGACATTATTTGTGGTATAGGCTTCATTTTGACATTATTTACAGGTATCAATACAACCTATAATTTATAATATTAGAGATTTGCAAAAAAGTGACAGTCAAAACCAATGATAAAATGTTTACGTTAGCAAATTCTGTAAAAAACAAGCATCTTCAATTTTTCAGTTTTTGCAGATGTTTTATCTATTGTGTTTGCTGTTTTCATCTTGAGTGCTAGAAAAGGAAATAATCTACTATACATGGATGAACAAATGAGCTTCTATGCAGAAATCATTCGTGAAATTAGCATTTAAGTAGTTTCGGAATTTGAATCAAGTTTCGACGCATGATTCGAATTTCGAACAGAAGATGTTTGAACACACTATTTTCAGGCAAATTCAACAATAGTTCACAAATTGGGGTACGAGGACAATATAATTCTGGAGCAACAATATAAACAGGCCATTTGTTAACAAATGTTTGTAAGCTCTTTTCTTGCAAAACGTAAGTCGCAGGCGCAAGCCAATAAGAGTAAAATTGATTTTCTTAGTCAGGTTTTGTGTGGAATGCCGTATGAAATCGTCAGCGGTTCCCAAAGATTTCAGTCCTGACCTTATACTGTCGTGATCTCGTGAAGTGACGCAAGCGCCAAACATGACATTTTACTTTTTATGTTATAGATCCATAAAGAATACCAAATCCTTTCGAACGACTTCAAATTTTTACAGAAATATGAAAATAGAATCCCGTTAAAGCTTGAAAACGGAATGGCGTAAGCGCCATTTTCACTATGATGTGGCGTGAGCGCCATTTTCTTTATGATGTGACGTAATTTGATTGTAATGCGATTTTTTTTATCTGTTTTGATGACATAGAATAAACGAGCAGAGACAGCAAATTTCATATAACAACATGTTCCGTAATGGACTTTTAGCATAATGAGAGTAACATGCCTTCTGTCTTGTAATAAAACATTTTCCCGAAAAGCTCGTTATGCCAAATATTTTAATCAAAAACAGTCAATCCCCGCGCAGTGCTACATTTATAACAGCAATTTTGTTTTACAACTACAAATCATGTACTTAGAAGCTCTGTTTAAAAGTCTCGTCAAATATTGAAATAATTAAAAAATATTTGTTCTCACATATTGCACATAACGTTTGTAACTAAATAATTAAAACTCATCAATTTTTTTTGTTGATTACAAGGATTTCCCAATAGTGTCCTTTATCTTCAGGAATCAAGGAACTTCAGGAATTCAGGAATCAAGGAACTCGAAACGTCCTCGCGTAGACTGTATTTGATTTACATCGGATAATTTCGGATACCATTATCTTATTTAACACGGATGTTTTCAATTTCATTTTGGATTGGAATAAATTGTGCTGTCCATAATTGTTACAATCGAGTTCTCAACTACCTTAGCCTGCTCGACGCATGCTACAAAGTCGGAAAATGTGTAGAACTTTTCTCCTTGATGCTTTCTTATGCTCCGCTCAACGGTGGCATTTTGGAGAACAGATTCGCGCATACTTTTATGGATGAACGCCAATTGGTTATGGAAATAATGATTAAATTTTGCTGTTTCCACAACAAACTGGCGTTGGTAACATAGCTCAAAAAAAATTGCATTTTTTCAAAAATCAAGCCGATAGCAATGTTTTTCAATCTATTGTACACAATTTTTACAGATCAAATTTTCGTAATGTACGCGTATGCTGATTATACATGCAATTTTGCGAAAAGTCCCGTACTTTGGCGTTTGTGTCACTTTGCGAAATTACGGCAGTATAGGGGGCGCATGGTGTCATATATGTGACCAAGGCCTCAACTTCCACGCTCTTATACTGTCACCTGGTATATGTAGACAGCCACTTTCATGGACCTTAACTTCTAAAGATACGAGGAATATATCATTTATATATATATATATATATATATATATATATATATATATATATTTGCAGGTTTGCTTTTCGAAATTTGAAACAAATGTGTTTGGAATTTCAATCAATGACACATTTCAAGTTTTTCACCATGAATATTTATTTGTAAATCAATTTTTATGTAGTCAAATGAAAACAAGGCTCTATTGCATCCAAACATCAAATTAATTTTGCGAAAGAGTACCATTTCGAGTAACGAAACACTGTTTAATGGCCAATTAAGATTAAGTGTTGACTTTTTTCAAAAATTCAAAACTTATAAACTACTGGACCAATTAGGTTAAAATATTAGAATATTAGTTGAAAAATATTAGAATTGCAGGAAGCTGGATTTCCTATGTTTCTATCTTCTGGCCAATAAGTTACCGCAACCAAAACATCTCAATTTTGGAAAATCATAACTCAAATACGAAAAAAAAAACACATCTATGATTTTTGGATATGTTATGTAAAAAACCCACAGCTCTCAAAAAAAAAAACATAAAAAATATAGCGCCCTTGGTCCCGAAACCAAATAAACTATAAGAAAATACAATCAATAATTACAAAAACAAAAAACATTTTTTTTAATATAACATTTTTCCAAAAAAGACTAGCTTCAATTTGATATAACGATTGAATGAATCAGTTCAGTAGTTTAAAGGACATGATTTTTTTTAAATGTATATTCGCTGTTCGGAATTTGAGACAAAAGTGTTCGGAATATGAGTTAGTGATAAAAATGGTGTTCGGAATATGAGACAAATGTGATTAAACATTTTTTAAGTTTTTCACCATGAATATGTATTTGTGAATCAATTTTATTGCAATCACAGATTGGTTCGACAACTCGCAAGCAGATCGGACAAGTTTTTAATCGATCCAACAAAGGTGTTTTTTTCACATCGAATAATAGTGTTCTTTTTCACCGGTTGCGCTTGCGAGTGGAGCGAAGTTTAAAGTGGTGCGCGCTGAGGATCCAAATCAGACACATTCATCACACACGCCACACAGCCGCGGCAAGTAGAAATTTATTTTTCTTTTATTTCCCTATCATTCCTTCTACCTTCTGTGCACGATTTACACCATTGTTCAACTTTGTGTTAACCAAATCGGCAAACGTTGGCATTAGGGGTGATCATTATTTCTTATATACCGTTGAACTTTTATTGGAATTTTTTTTTTCATTTTATCATTTTATTTAACATAAAATAAATTGAATTTAATATTCGCATCATAACCCTATAAAAAATATTTTTTTCACTTATTTATTTATTTTGTTTATCATTATATTCTGTTCATATCGAACAGTTGACCGATTTTTTTGATATGGCTGATGGCGGTAAGGATCCCCCATCGACGCTATTGAATATTTCCGATACCGATCCTCCTCCTGAAGAGCAGGAAGATGAAGCTGAAGTTGAGGAAGAAACTTCTGTATATGAAGTTGGAAGTTCCGAAGATGAGGACATTGACGAAAAACAGGATTTTCGTCCAAAAGAATACCATGAAGGCTCCAAAGGCCCATTCATTGTATACTTTAGACGAAAATCTAAACCTCTCAATGTCATTCGTATCTCGAAGGAACTTACTCAGAAGTTTTCTGCAGTTACCGAGATTACACGGATGGGGCCAGACAAACTACGAGTTGTCGTCTCAAGCAGGACCCAAGCGAACGAAATCACGCGCTGCGACCTCTTTGCGATTGAGTATCGCGTATACGTGCCCTGTTGCAACGTCGAAATAGACGGCGTAATAACCGAAAAGGGTTTGACTCGAAAAGAGATTATCGATGGTGTCGGTCGCTTCAAGAACTCTTCACTAAAAACTGTGAAGATTCTTGCGTGCGATCGACTGAAATCTGTGTCATAAAAAAATGACAAAAGGTTTCTCAATCGGACAAACTCTTTTCGTGTGACTTTTGAGGGTTCCGCCCTTCCAAACTACGTTGCAATAGGTGCACTTCGTTTACCTGTTCGGTTGTTTGTACCCCGAGTAATGAAATGCAACAAATGTATGCAACTCGGTCACACGGCCGCCTATTGTTGCAATAAAAAACGTTGCGCAGATTGTGGAGAGAGCCATGATGAGAATCCTTGCGCGAAAGAGCACAAGTGTCTTCATTGCGGCGGGACTCCTCATGATATTATTCAATGCCCGGTGTACAAACAACGAGGGGAAAAAATCAAGCGTTCCTTAAAGGAACGTTCCAAGCGGACTTATGCAGAAATGCTTAAGAGTTCCGTTCCAACGACTCAGGACAATCCCTACTCCATTCTGCAGAACGACGAGCCTGTTGCTGACGCTCCCAATGCAGGAAGTTCCGGTACATCGCAGGGTGCCGTCAGGAAAAGAAAAATTACTTCTTTTCCTTCACTCCCCAGAAAGACGACCGAAACTTCCCAAGTTGGAATGAAAACTCGAATTGAACGTGCTGAGAATAGACCGAAGCAAGTACCTCCTGGTTTAAGCTGTTCTTCCACGCACCAGGGGTCCTCAACACTTCCCGGAGCAGCACCCACCCGGTCTGTTCCATTTTCGCGGTCGAGGCAACAGCCACAATCTGGTTTGCTTGCGCTTTCTGACCTGGTGGACAACATTTTAAATGCTCTAAATATAAATGACCCTCTTAAAAGCATAGTATTATGTTTGCTTCCGATTGTGAGAACATTTTTGAAAGAAAAATGTGGTTTTTTAGCAGCGTTCATTTCCCTCGATGCCTGATTCAGTGCAAGAGGTCAAGGATTTGACCACTGTAATACAGTGGAATTACAGAAGCATCATCCCTAAACTAAATCAATTTAAATTTTTAGTTCATAGTTCCAACTGTGATGTATTTTCCCTCTGTGAAACATGGCTTTCTTCAGCCGACGAGCTGAATTTCCACGATTTCAACATTATTCGCCTCGATCGAAATGACTCGTTTGGTGGCGTACTATTGGGGATCAAAAAATGTCACTCCTTCTATAGAGTCACTCTCCCATCGATGATAGGCATTGAAGTTGTCGCTTGCCAGACACAAATCAATGGCAAAGACTTCTGCATTGCCTCGATATATATTCCTCCAAGAACCATGGTCGGCCGCCATCAGTTTTTTGATATCATCGCGGCATTGCCGGAGCCGCGGCTAATCTTAGGTGACCTCAACTCCCATGGAACAGCATGGGGGTCATACTATGATGACAGCCGTTCCACGTTGATTTATGATCTGTGCGACAACTTCAACATGACAGTTTTAAATACAGGGGAAGCAACTAGGATAGCCAACCCTCCTGCACGGGCAAGTATGCTAGACATATCACTTTGCTCTTCTTCATTATCCCTGGATTGCACGTGGAAGGTAATCCAAGATCCCCACGGTAGTGATCACCTGCCAATAATTTTATCGATCGCCAATGAATCAGGTTCTCGTGAGTCAGTCGATATTGCGTATGACCTCACGAAAAATATTGACTGGAGAAAATTTGCAGAAATAACATCTGAAGCACTTGTTTCAATGCATGAACTTCCTCCACTCGAAGAGTATAACTTTATATCGAGTTTGATTTACGAAAGCGCACTTCAAGCTCAAAAGAAACGTGTTCCTGCTACCACTTTCCGACGTCGTCCTCCATCACTTTGGTGGGACAAGGAGTGCTCAAAGGTCTACCTTGAAAAATCATCCGCTTTCAAAAAATTCAGGAAAACTGGATTAGTGGAATGGTTTCGAAAGTACCAAGCTCTAGAAGCCAAACTAAAAGGTCTGATTAAAGCAAAAAAGCGTGGATATTGGCGGAAGTTCGTCAATGGTTTGTCAAGGGAGACAGCTATGAGCACTCTTTGGAATACGGCTAGGAGAATGCGTGGCCGGAACCATACAAATGAAAGTGAGGAATACTCTGACCGTTGGATTTTCAAATTTGCAAGAAAGGTTTGTCCCGATTCCGTTCCTGCACAAAACGTCGTACGCGACATTCCGCTCCAAGGCGATTATGAGAATTTTTCGATGGTAGAATTCTCAATTGCACTTCTCTCATGTAACAATTCAGCTCCGGGGTCGGACAAGATTAAATTCAACTTATTGAAGAATCTTCCCGACTTGGCAAAACATCGTTTGCTGAACTTGTTCAACAAGTTTCTGGAGTTGAATATAGTCCCGCATGACTGGAGACAAGTGAGAGTGATAGCCATACGAAACCCCAATAAGCCGGCTTGCGATCACAATTCGTATAGGCCGATTGCAATGTTATCCTGTATTCGTAAATTGTTAGAGAAAATGATTCTACTTCGTTTGGACAAGTGGGTTGAAACGAACAATTTGCTGTCAAATAAGCAGTTTGGCTTCCGCCGAGGTAAAGGGACGAACGATTGTCTCGCGCTGCTATCTTCTGAAATCCAAATCGCATTTGCTCGCAAAGAACAAATGGCTTCCGTTTTTCTCGATATCAAAGGGGCATTTGATTCAGTTTCCATGGAAATTCTCTCAGAGAAACTTCATAATCGTGGACTTTCACCAATTCTGAATAATTTCCTGTACAATTTACTCTCAGAAAAGCACATGTTTTTCAATCATGGCAGCTTGAAATCTTCTCGTTACAGTTTTATGGGCCTCCCACAAGGCTCCTGCCTAAGCCCCCTCTTGTACAGTTTTTACGTCAATGATATAGATGATTGTCTAACTAGAGATTGCACGTTGAGACAACTTGCAGACGATGGAGTTATTTCCATCACGGGTACTAATCCCGCCGTTCTGCAAAATTCCTTGCAAGATACCCTGAACAACCTGTTCACGTGGGCTCTCAAGCTGGGTATCGAATTCTCTACGGAGAAAACTGAAATGGTCCTTTTTTCTAGGAAGCACGAACCCGCCCAATTCCAGCTTCACCTATCCGGCAAAACGATCAAGCACTCGATGTTTTTCAAATACCTTGGAGTATATTTTGACTCTAAATGTACCTGGGGAATACACATTGCGTATTTGAAACAGAAATGCCAGCAAAGAATCAATTTTCTCCAAACAATTACCGGAACATGGTGGGGCGCCCATCCAGGAGACCTCATTCAGTTGTACAAAACAACGATATTGTCAGTGTTAGAATATGGCAGTTTTTGCTTCCGATCAGCTGCCAGGATTCATATTCTCAAGCTGGAGAGGATACAATATCGTTGCTTGCGTATAGCCATGGGGTGTTTGCATTCGACACATGCGATGAGTCTCGAAGTTTTGGCAGGAGTACCCCCGCTTACTCTTCGGTTCACAGAATTATCCTACAGATTTCTCATCCGTTGCAAGATCATGAATCCATTGGTGATTGATAACTTCGAAAATCTACTCCAACTGACTCCTCAGTCAAGTTTTATGTCTCTATACCATGAGTACCTTACCCATGAAGTGCACCCTTCACCGGGCATCTCCAACCAAGTTTGCTTCCCATACTTTTGCAATTCCTCTGTCAATTTTGATCTGTCCATGCGACAAAAGATCCATGGAATCCCAGATCATCTACGCTCCGATTACATTCCGGAGATATTTTCGGCAGAATATGGGAAAGTTAGATCTGATAAAATGTTCTTTACTGACGGTTCATGCATAAACGGGTCCACTGGCTTCGGCATCTTCAATGAAAATTCCAGTGCCTCTTTCAAACTCAAAGATCCTTGTTCCGTGTATGTCGCTGAACTGGGTGCGATATATTACGCATTAGGGATCATTGAAACATTGCCCATCGACCACTATTTTATTTTTTCAGACAGTCTCAGCTCATTAGAGGCAATCCGCTCAATGAAAGTTGATAAACGCTCATCTTATTTCCTAACAAGAATAAGACAACTATTGAGTGTTTTGGTCGAAAAATTATTCAAGATTACCTTAGCATGGGTTCCCTCTCATTGCTCGATTCCGGGGAATGAGAAAGCGGACTCGCTAGCTAAGGTGGGCGCTTTAGAAGGCACTCTTTTTGAAAGGCAAATTGCTTATAATGAATTTTTCCACATTCCTCGTCAGTACACGCTCGTAAGTTGGCAGCGCATGTGGAGTGGAGATGAGTTCGGTCGTTGGTTACACACGATTATCCCTAAGGTTTCGACGAAAGCTTGGTTTAAGGGATTGAATGTCGGTCGTGATTTCATTCGCGTGATATCTCGGCTTATGTCCAATCACTACAACCTAAACGCGCATCTCTATCGAATTGGGCTCGCAGCAAACAATCTTTGTGATTGTGGCGATGGCTACCACGACATCGAGCATATTGTCTGGTCGTGTATCCGGTTCCATGCTGCTCGCTCTCAGCTCTCTAGAGCACTGAGAGCAAAAGGCAGACAATCGGATATCCCCGTCCGGGATATCTTAGGTAGCCGTGATCCTGATCTTCTGCTTCATCTATACCTGTTCCTCAGAAACGCCGATGTCAACGTTTAATGATGTTTCCTTCTTTGTGTCCCTGTTTCGTATCCCTCCTATCCGATCTATAAACTTTTACTTAGTCGCGGCAATACATACACACACTCTTTACAGATACACGGGCCAAAGGTTGTGCAGTCCACTGATGATTCAACAAAAGCCAAAGGTTGTACCGCTCATGACAACTCTACACGAGCTGATGATTGCGCCGGCTAGTGACCATTCTATCCTGGATTCCTCGAGAAGACGCACCACGCTAGATATGGGGTACAGACTAGGGGGGCGTTGCTGATTAATGGTCAGCTGCATCCCAATAGGAAGTATCCCGTGTCGGGCACAGGTACAGATCATTGAAGACAGCAACATCACAATTACGAAAACACTTGTAATACTAACCTCGAGCCAACCGCGAGTAATCGGTTACATATTACTAACATAGTTATAAGGCAAACATTGTCGAAATATTGAACTCCCGGCCCCGTCAGGTTGACGCCATATGAGCCTTAATAAAAATATATATTTTGGATAAAAAAAAAAAAAATGAAAAAAGAAGGCTCTATCGTATCCAAACATCAAATTAATTTCGCGAAAAAGTACCATTTTGAGTAATGAGATACTGTTTAATAGCCATCAAAGCATAAATGTTCGGAATTTGAGACAAACCGATACTCGGAAAAAATCGGATTTTGTTTTCGTAATCATTCATTGTATTCGTTTTAATAGTTTACGTTGTTTAGCGACAAAGGGCGTTATACTTTTTTATATATTTTCTTACATAACATATCCAAAAATCAGAGAGGCGTTCTTTTCGATTTTGAGTCATGATTTTCCAAAGTTATTCATGGTTCGAAAAATTATATTTTTTTCCAAAAATTTATAACTTTGGAACTCCTGGACCGATTCAAATGATCGACATATCAAATTGAAGCCAACGGGTCTTGCGCTTGTGGAAATGGATTCTATTCGCATAGGTTTGATCGATTTGGCGTGGAATTGCTGTTATGCAAAACGAAACAAACTGAGCTAGGTTCGTGGAAGTGGATCATTTAGAGTAAACCCGTGTTGATCCGTGGCAATGTATTTCTTGCAGGAGTCGAAAAGTATGTCGTTCATAAGGATTTCGAAAACATTGGAACAGGCACGAAGCGAAGTTATTCCTCTGTTGCTTTCAATGTTCTGTCGATCTCTCTTTTTAACACTAGATTTACGGACGTTTCTTATATACACACTCACACTCTACATACAACACTTAGAAAGCAATTTAATTGTATACTACAGGGAAACTTCGATATAACGTACATTTCAATTTAAAAATTGTACGTTATATTGAAGCATAAACAAATTTTAAAAATTCAGTTCATATTACTTGTTGGGAGACTGAACCGCGACTTCCTGGGGTTCCGATTTCTGGCGGATTACCTTCGATGTCCTCCTATCGTCGATCCGGCAGGCCAACACTTCGAGAAAATACAGGGCCAATTCACTCAATAATTTAAACTCGAGACGACTAGCGATTAATACAACGTTTATTCTCCAAGGTTTATAACGAATTGTACAAATTTTACTGGACTTACATCTAACTACGATTTACTGAACAAAAAGGTTGAATACATGAATTTGAATTCTATGCCCCTATTTTATGATAATTATCTGCTCCACTGACAATTGCCAATATTGTTTTCACATTCTATGCGCTACCAATACACCTATATACTAGCTCTACCTCTGTCATCATCGATGATTGTGGATGCCGAACGTGTTGCCAAATACCAGAATTATCTGCCATAATAAAAAAAAAGTTGGCAACTCTCGTACATTACTTTATTTTGTTGCTGTTTTGATAAAGTTAATAAATAATAATTATAATATCCAACTAGAATGTATATCCAACTTTTCTGATGACTTTTTTCCCTTCATATAGTTGACTGAGGGTAAACAGATAAATAATATGAATATGAATAAAACCTTGAAAGTTATTTAAATTTTTAAAATCAAAATCAACTATATTAATCTTCTTCAAGAAAATTATTCTCTCAGAATTTTTTATATAAAAGAACAATTTAAAGAAGTTATTGATTGAAAAATATAATGTTATCAAACGAGTGTTTTTCTGCCTGCAATGTTGTCCAGGATGTCTTGTTTTTGCGTCTGGAGGCCAACTTTGCTCTTCAGCGTATCTAACCAGTACATCGGCGCCATTCAAAGCAGTTTCGTAAGATATGATCAAATTTTCATCTTCAGGATCCAGTGGTGAAGAAATTTGAAGGATTTTCTCAGCATCTTAGTTCGGAGTGTAAGACTGATCATAAGCTGACGGGTTGAGAACTTTCTCAACGATTTCGCCGTCTTTCAAAATCTCAAACTCTGCTTCTTCTTTATCAATTATATTTCGTTATATATTCGTCTTCATCATCATCCGATGTCCCCACGTACAACATTTTTCAGGACTTCTGGATGGCAGACTCCCATGCTTGTGCAATCCAGAACATCGCGTCTTTGATACACTCCGTCCAACTTCTGTAGGACCACCCTGATTCTATTTCGTTGCAACACAAACGGTTAGAATTTCAACAAGATACATTCATACATGCTATATACTTGTTGAATGCTTAGAGTAAAGTATATTTAACGTCAATTTCGTTCAAAACCGTTGTTTGTTTATTCATTGTGCTTAAATATGGTAATTTCAGCTGTCCAGTTTCTATAAGACCATTTCAAAATACATAAGTATTATCAATGAAATACTCAAAACGATCGGCTGATTTACATGTCAAAAATTGGCAACCTTGCCATTTCGGCTAATAACCTAGAAAATTCTTGTTGGAATACTATTTACCAAATGCTGCTGAACGAATTTCTCGATATTTTTCCATGTTTCCGGAATTGCGACCTCGAGCTCTCCAATCGTGTTGTGCCGTTTTCCTCAGTGTAAATTCTGCGTACAAGGATCCCCTAAGATTTTCAACAGGATACAAATCTGGAGAGCGAGACGACCAGTTCAAAAAATTAAATTTTTGGTCCTTACGTTTCCTAGCTGATATGAATAGTAGCATTGTTTTGCTGGAATGTGATTTGTTTGTGACGGTGTCTACGCAAAAACGGTATTGGAGAGAATTCCAGAACATGTATGTAATCCTTGAATGATGTGAAAGCTATATTGAGCTTTCCGGTTGCACAGAATCCCGTCCGAACCATGCACGAGCCTCCACCAAAATTCTTGGTGGAAAAATACTGTTCCTCCTTCCGTAAATCACGCCAGTACCCGTTGAAACCAACAGGACCATCCAAATTGAACTTTTTTTCGTCACTGAAGATAACCTAGTAAAGTTAAAAGTAAAAAAATAATTACAGAACTTTTCGTTATGATATATAGCAAAATGTATTTTTTTGAGAACGTTCTTTGTTGTGACATACCATGTCCCATGTTGGTTCATGAGCTTTGGCAAAACTCAAACGTCTTCCGATGTAAGATGGTGTAACCTTTTACACTCTCTTTATGTGAGGATTTTTTACCACCATAACATTGTTTTCACCTGAGTAACATTTATATTAAAATATTGCTTTTTTTGAATAAACGATTTTGAGGTATTCGAAGCTGTTCTAGCTATTTACCGGTTATCCCGCTCACAGGGCTTCGATTTACGTGGAGCTCTCTCCGTTTTACCGTATCCATGAGGATTCGTAGAATAATTGAGCACAACTTGATAGGATCGTCTAATTCGACGAGAAAGTTCTCTGATACCAACATTTTCTTGGTGAAATGTATCGATTTGTCTTTCTTTTCACTGTCTCACTACCGTAAAAACATTTATTGCACCCTGAAATCTCTGCATGCCAAATTTGGTTTTATTTGCCTGACTAATTCTCGAGTAATGCAGAAATTTGTGTTTAATTTGTATGGCAGCCTCCCCCTTAGAGAGGGAGATGGGGTGTCTCACTACCATAGAATTATTTATTGCACCTTTAAACCTCCATATGCCTAATTTGGTTTCATTTACTTGATTAATTCTCGAGTAATAATCGATATAATAATCGATTAATCGTCACACTGAGAGAAATAATTAAACTTAAATTTCTCATTTGCTATAAAGCCATTTGGAATAAAAAAAACTGTTCCTCCCGCCTGAAAATCAATTATTGTCTTTTACGCTCCCTTAAACTCGTAAACGGGGTTTTAGATTCTGGACTGGTCAGCATGTTCACCAGGTCAAAACCTTATCAAGAACATATGAGGAGTGATCGTACCAATAGTAGATTCAGCTTACAAGTAGTATGAGTAATTTGAAGAGCTTAAACAGGCAGTATCCTATGCGTAGTACGAGATATACACTACAACATGGCGCAGCTTGGTCAATAGCACTCCGAATGGGTTTTTTTTAACTGATTGAGAACTAAAGATGACCTGCGAATTGGAAACTGATAGTAATTCATGTGAAATTGACGTTAATTCTGTAACGGAGTGATAGTTTTTACATCTGGTTCTATAGTTATATGAAACACTGGAATTTTAGTTTTATAAATGTTTCGCGCCAGAACACAACAGTCGAGTTCAAATTGATAGTAAAGATAGTTAATATTAGGCTGTCAAAAAAGTCCTGCGGTATTTTTTTTGAATTTTCATTTGTTCATAAAATAAGTTACAATCATCTGTTTTAAGTCAAATATGCGCCGTTTTGTTCGATGATTTGTTCCCAACGAGATGCCAACTTCATAATACCCCTGTTATAGAAGCTCGCTTCCTTATTGGCAAAAAACTCGGATAGCCAATTCTCACAGGCTTCTTTTGTGGCTAACTTCTGACTACATAGCTCGTTCGCCATGGACAAAAACAGGTGGTAGTCACTTGATGCAAGGTCCTCCCATCCGAGCTCCCGGAGCTTCTGGCGTTCAAAGCCTCTGTTTATCAAAGATGGCCTCTTCTTCATGAGTACTACCTTCAAGCGGTCCAGTTGTTGGCAGTACAGGTCCGAATTGAGCGTTTGGCCATAGGGAAGCAGCTCATAATAGATTATTCCTTGACAATCCCACCAAACACACAGCAGAACCTTCCTGGCCGTTAATGAGGGCTTGGCCACCGTCTGAGCCGCTTCAGCGGGCTTCGACCACGACCGTTTGCGCTTCACGTTGTCGTAAGTGACCCACTTTTTATCGCCAGTCACCATCCGCTTCAGAAACGGGTCGATTTTGTTGCGATTCAGCAGCGATTCACATGCGTCGATACGGTCAAAGATGTTTTTTTTGCGTCAACGTGTGTGGCACCCATAAATCGAGCTTCTTTGTGAATCCAAGCTTCTTCAAATGGTTAATAACGGTTTGATGACTTATCCCCAGCTCTTGGCCAATGCTACGGTTGCTACTATGTCGGTCTTTCTCGGCTAATTCAGCGATTTTGTCGCAATTTTCGACGACAGGCCTTCCGGAGCGTGGCGCATCTTCGACGACCTCTACACCAGAACGAAAACGTTGAAACCGTTGTGCGATGGAAATGGAAACTGTATCGGGTCCATAAACTGCACAAATTTTATTGGCAGCTTGAGATGCATTTTTACCTTTGTCATAGTAAATAATTGGCGATTATTATCTCACAACATACACACCGACACTGAGAGCCTTCGAAACATCAACTTCATAACGGTAAAATAATGAAACTTCGTTTGTTTCTATGAACGTGGGGGAGTGAAAATGGCTCATGGAAATATCACTTTTATCCGTCTTTTTCGACGTGATTTCACAAATATTACTCCACGCTTTCACATTAGTTTCATATTCAGCGGGAGCTCTACAAAAATGTACGTTTTTAATTGATAAATTACTTCCTGAACATAGCATTTTTACATGGATGCGGTGGGAAATCAAAGATAAACAAAACGACTGACGTCACTATTTGCGAAATAGTTATGGCAGAGCATGCTATGTCGCTCGAAACTCGACCATCTTCATTACCTTTTTTCCAGGACATTGTCAGTTATCTTAAGCAGGCGTCTACCATATCGCTTTATAAACTTATCGACATACTCATGACTTCCCCATTGATCCTCTCCAACCATTTGTGAATAAAACTTTTGAGCCTGCATCTCATCTCATGTCTTACAGGCTCGTTACCTTCGCGTTTTTGGAGGAACCAGGTGTGTAGGGCTTCGTCTACCTCCGAATATTGGGCCCTTTTTTAAACGTTTCCGGTTTGCTGCAAAACAATTTACGAACCTAAACTGGTTCAACTGTGATGTTATGAAAATTATAAAAAACTATGGATGGGGTATACCTATGATATAACCGCAAGGTTGACGTAGGACTGCCGTTGGCTTAGTATTCATTTGTATTTTTTCAATTAACAATAATCGCACTTCGAATGCTCTTCATTTGGTACGATATCGCCGCTGCGCAGAGCTGTTGATTGAATTATTCATTAAACTAGTGAATGAATGAAACAATTTACGAATTCAATTGCAAACAAATCCCAATTTAGTCAATTCATGCATTATGGTAATGGTTATCGCAGCAAATAGTTATCACATGCGTAGAAGTTCAGTGAGCTGGCGACATGAAGGGGCATGCAGTCTTGAATAACCGAGCCAAAGCGTTGCATTTGTACCTGATTTTGTAGACCGTGTTAGCAAAACGCATTCCGGAGTGTAGAAATGCATGGGGGTATAAAAAGTACTGCCGAGATCTACAATACCGACTTTCCCAATTTACTGGTTTCGGAATCTGTGTTGGAAAAATACATTCCGGTTTGCAAAAACTCAAGCGAGTACAGAAGTACTCGCAGCTTGCATCTCATTTGCAATGCCAATTTTTCCGGCTCCATAGTTTTGAAGTCTGTGTTAGAGAAATATTCAAATTTGCAAAAGCGCAAACGAGTACAAAAATACCAGCAGCTTGCATCTATTCTGCAATATCGATTTCTCCAGAATCCATGGTTTTGAAGTCTGTGTTAGGGAAACATTCAAATTTACAAAAGTGCGAACGAGTCCGAAAGTATTCGCTGCTTGCATCTACTTTGCAATGCCAGTTTCCTCTGGCTCCATGGTTTTGTAGTCTGTGTTAGGGAAACATTCCGATTTGCAATAGCGCAAACGAGTACCAAAGTACCAGCAGCTTGCATCTATTTTGCAATATCGATTTCCCCAGGCTCCATGGTTTTGAGGTCTGTGTTAGGGAAACACCCATTCATTCCTGCGATGATACCTCAATCGCTGTTTTATTATAACTGAGTGGATTTCCGAGCGGCGCTCGCTTATATACCGATCGGTGATTTCAATAGCCTGTTTTGAAAGCAATTTTAAGGCTATTGAAACAAGTTTTTGGATCAAAAAGTAACAAGTATATAACGCGTAGACATTTTATCTTTCGAATGAAGTGTTTATCATACCATTCCGTTCAGTTGTTTAGGAGTTATTAACGCTCAAAATCTCGGTCTACTGCGTAACGCTTTCGTTTTCGAAACTTTGATTTTACACCCGGTATAGAAATGAAAGACGTAGTCCTTCGTCAAAATATTTCCTTGCTCTTCCGCAACTTGTGACAAAATGTTTTCTTAGCACGTTTGATGGTGCTAAATGTTGAACGCGATTTTATGTTATACTGCGCATAATTGAATTAATGGACATTCTTTGATCCGCATCCTTGATAATTTACACTTCTATTCTATCTAATAGAACATTTTCTGCGAATGGTAAAAAAATCATAATCGAGAAAAGTATCTGTATTGTAGTATCGTTCTATTTTCAAGATTCCCAGCTCGAAAGGGTCAGTCCTACGCTGTCCACACAACGCGCCGGCTGTCAAGTTGTTCTTATGCTTGGAGCTACACAGCTCACCCCGTGTGTATTCCTTATGTTCTTCCCTCCTTCCCTCCTACATTGCTCGTGAACTTCCGATCCGTCCTGCGCCTGCAACCGACCGGATCGGAAATAGACATATGCTTATGCGTTCCCCCTCTGATCTTAATGCTACTCTTCACATCGTTCGGACCCCTCCGCAAATGCAGCCGTAGTTAAGCGTAGCACGCATGGCAACCGGTCTGAAATCCCTCCGCCACTTACCTCCACCCTCGTTCGCACCCTAACGGCAAAAGGGAAACGCATAAAACATAATAAAGGACGAAAATTCGAGGCCTGCTGCCTGCCACGCTTACGATGATTTTAATTGATGTGTAGAGAGACAGAGAGGCAGAGGAAACAAAATAAAACCAGCGGCAGCTGCGCACGATTCAATGCTGCCGAAATGGAAGCAGTTGTGCGCGCATAGCACCGTGTTTTTTTTTGTGTGATTGTATGCTTGCCAGGATTAGTGGGAGTAATCAAACGCTGACAATTTCAAAATCAAACCATGGAGCAGTGATTGCTCGATTATTTTCGAGTAGTTGTATAGGCTGCAGATTGCTTTTAATGCTGCAGCTTGCATACAATTAACATATTTTTTATGTTGTGCCGATAGGCCGGCAGTTGTTTTTGTTCGTTTCTCACTTTGTACGATGATTCGACGGCAGCTGCAGCTCTTTCTGTGCAGTGCTGCCGGAATTTAAAAAAACACTGGAACCTTAGAATTGCATTTGTAATAATTATAAATAAGTCCACAGAAGGCAGAGGATACACCCAATTCATTGGTAGAAATATTGATATGACAATAAAATCATGTTTCAAAAAATGATAATAGATTATTCATACCGCCAGCACTGGTCTCGAGCAGCCCTTATCCAAAGTCGCTGTGTTGCAGGGAAATGAAAGCAGCATATGCTTTTTCTCGCTTTTCTTTCTCTCATCTTTTATCACCATATCGCGGTACCTTGTTCTGATCTCTCCCGACCAGGAACACGGCTGCGAGCCACCGACCACCGATCATTTCAGGTAGTGCTTCGAGTGGAGAAACACGTGCGTTTGGCCGACCATCCTGTTTACAAAGTGTACTCTGCTTCAGGTGTTGGGGAAGTTTGAAAAATAATGAAGTGAAAAGTGAAGTTTTTCGGGAGTGAAAAAATTGCCTCTGGTGCAAAAAATCATGCCGAAAACCGTTCCAAACAGTTCTACCGATGATCTTGGCAGTAAAGGTTCCCGAACGGGTGGACCAAGACCCACAAAACGACGTAGACCAAGTGAGATAGAACCAAATAGCGGTAGGGAGTCTGCTGAATCGTCTCGCCGCAAGCGACCAAATCTAATAGAGTCCGACCAAAGAACCGTTCAACCTCAAGCTGCTGCTAGAATCGTCGTGAACCAACCGTCGTCTCCCAGTCCCATTGGGAACGGCGACGGAGTGAGATCAGATTTTCTACTGCAGGCCCTGCGACGCATCCAGGAACTGCAGGATGAGATCGACTTCCTCGAGAATGACCCCTACGCAGAGGATGCCGAATCGTCCGACGAGGAGGGACATTTGCCACCGCCGGCTGTTGTAACGGGCCAACAGGCGGAAGCGCTAGGATTCGCCGTCTGTGTCCAGGAAACGATGGCTTTTCTCGAGCGGGAAGGTGTTGCCCCAGACAGTCGGATGGTGATCAATTTACGGAACCGTCTCATTGGAATGCGCGAGCCGGATTTGTCGTATCGATAAGAACTGGAAAGCGTGCGAAGTAGGTGATTCTAGTCAGAAAGTGGAAGCGGAAGAGTATGAAATAAATATTTGCGTAAGATTTTTCGAGTCGTCGAATAAAAAAAAATCTAGTCAGAACTGTTAGCTTCGTAAGAACCAAAGTGTATGAATAATGAACCAAAAATAAAGTCTAAGAAACGTATTATCTAAAACGTGTATTGAAGTTTTTTTTTGTCTTGCACGGCCTGTTTTGAAATAATCTGATGACTAGAATAAACGACCATTGAATGTTGGATGGACCATTTTTCTCAAAAACGTATTTTTTTAAAATTCTAAAAAAATACATGAATAGTCCTTTAAATCTTCAATAAGTCATACATGCATCGAGAGATGGCCACTTTTACAGGAAAAGGTTTTCCTGGCTATACCTTTTTTTTTAAATACAACTAATCCTAATTTTGCTTAAAGTCAGGATAGCGATATTGTGTGTTCGACAATGTTTTAGATCTTGTTGAAATATGAACTTTTGTCTGAGACGTCAACTCAATATTTTATGGTATCTGGAATATATGGTATTTTTGTATGGAGACTCCTGGAAAAATAATGTTTCATTCGTAGAATTTTTGTGTGTAAATTCTCGGTTTGAGCATTTGACATGTTCTTGACATGTTTCTAATTAGAAAAAAAGTTTGCAGAATATGTTAATCGCGATAATCTATACACTAAAGTGTTTCGATTTAAACATTCGTAGTAATGTTTCAAAGAAAACATGAAATAGTTGTTGGTTAGGAAAACTTTTCCCTGTAGCAGTGCCATTTTTCGATGTATGGACGACTTGTTGAGAATTGTATGGGAAATTTATACATATTTTTCAGAATTTGTGAAAACATATTTTTGAGGAAAATGAATTTTAATTTTCAAAAAAAAAAACTCCAATAATTTTTTTTGTATATTTGATGTTTTTTTTAGTGAAACCATAAATTATTTGTAGATATGTATATTGTATTATTTAAACAACACTTTGAGTGCGAAATTTTTCGGAATTTTGAGTTTTCTTCAACTTTTTTTTTCGGAAAATGTTAACTCAAAAACTATAAGACCAAAAAAATATAGGTTGGAGAATGAAATGTAGCAAAACATTTAAGTTTTCAATCAAAAATATCAAACGAATTTAAAAAAAAAAAGAATTGAAATCATCGAAACAAAATTATTTTGAAAATCAAAATTACTTTTTCTTAAAAACGTGTTTTTTAGAAATTATGAACAAAAATTATATGAATTCCCCATACAATAACCAACAAGTCGGCCAAACATCGGAAGAAGGACACTGCTACAGGGCAAAAAGTGTTCCTAACAACATTTTTTTCATGTTTTCTTTGAAAAATTGCAATGAATGTTTAAAACGTAATATTTTAGTGTGTAGATTATCGCTATTGAGATATTCTGCAAACTTTGTTCAAAATTATATTCAGGAACACGTCGAGAACATTTCAATCGGGAGAATTTAAACACAAAAATTTTACCAGTAAAACATTATTTTTTCAAGAGTCTCCATACAAAACTGCCACGTATTTCAGTAAAAGATAGAAAATTGACGTCATTGACAAATGCTCATATTTTACTAAGATCTAAAACTTTTTTTTAAATACACTAAATACCGATATCTTGACTTTAAACAAAATTTGGATTAGTTGTATTTTTTTTCAAAGGAAACATGAAAAAATTGTTCTTACAACAACTTTTTCCCTGTAAAAATGTGACTTGTTGGAAATTGTAAGGACTATTCATAAAGATTTTTTAAAAAATTTTAAAAAAATACGTTTTTGAGAAAACCGAATTAAATTTTTAAAATATGTTTTTTTAAAGTGTGATTCAAAACAGTAAAATTTGGTGTATTTTTATGAAAAATTTAAACATTTCCTACGAGAATCTTGTAGGTATTATAGCTTTTGAGAAAGAAATATTTTTAAAAACGTGCAAATTTCAAAATGCCATAAAAACATTTTGTATTTGCCCAAAATCAAATCTCTACCAGCCTTTGAAGATAATATGGGCCTTATTGTGCTAAAAATTTTGATTTTAAAAAAAGTAGTTTTTAAGATATTAAATTTTTAAACTTTATTTTCAATTTTTTTCGGCCAAAGTTTTTTTTCAGCATGTACTTTTTCCAGAACTACAAACAACCCGTTTTTGGCGTTGTAGTTTATTTTCCGAAATGATACCATTTTTGCAAAAGCATTTTTCAAAAATTAGTGGTAATCGTATTTGAAGAACTAATAACGTTAAATGGCATCGTACCTACTGCAGAAATTAAAAAAATCTTCGAAAATACGTGTTGATTGGTGGAATGCCTCAAATACGAAATGGAATATTTCAGCATGAAAACTTCTTTCTCTTTGCGGACTATCGCCCCTGAATCGGTTTTAACCAATTAATATCATACCGGAATGACGCAGAATATTACATTGAATTCTGTTTCTTCGAAAAAAATACTCAAAACATATTTTTGGAGTGCGTTACAACCAGGGCCTAACAATTTCACTTCTATTGTCACTCAATAAAGAGCCTTTCGTCTTTGAACTCATGCTGGCTGAATTGCAGCCTACTCTCTCTTCACGCTCAATAAAGAGAATACTACTTTAACTTCGTACAGTCTTGTTTTATTTCACGTTCATTTCATTCGTTCTTTAATCGGCTCGCACACCGGAGCAACAAGTAACTAGCAAGCAGCAATACGCAATATGCAACAGGCCACATATTTCGTTGTACTTCGCATACAAAAGCAATAAAAACGCCTGACATTATGCAAATAATCTGCTTGATGAACGAAACATGCCAAATTATGGGAGATATAGTTGCTTTTCAACCGACACGTCGTGTTGCTAGCGATATATGTTGCTTTACAAAGGCGATACAAAGTATTGCGTCGGCGTGCGAGATCAACAAAAATGTAATGGAGAAACCCATCGGCGATAATACTGCTTATTGCATGTTTCTAGTTGCCAGTTGCTTATTGCTCCGGTGTGCGAGCATCAAATGAAAGTGAAAGGTTCCTCTATCGAATGAATGTGTCTTATTTCGAATGAAAATTCCCTTGGAGCTCGAACTTTATTCACTGAAACTAATGAAAATTACGTGGTGAAAGAATGTGCAGTATGCCGTAATCAGGCGTAATCAGTTGTCGGCGCTGGTTGTAAGACTAACATGTCCTCATATTTAATACCATTTTTAAAGACGGTCTGGGAAAATCCAGTTTGTAGAAATGAAATCGAATGAAACATTCAATTGTAGGCAGCGATCGTCCTTTCACATGTGAAACTGAAAGTGACATATAACCTCATCAAATGATAATAAATAGGGCATTTTCAATTGTCAAGTAAAAGCGCCAGCTTTCAAATTTAAAGGAAACGCCAGCAGAAGGAAAACGAAATTGAAGAATCGATGCTTCAATATGCGTAGTACCAATCGAAATTGAAATTGGATGAATAAAAAGAAAAAAATAAAAGTATTTCCATATCATCACGCTAACCACTCTGCTACGGGAGGAGTATTAATTGCCCACTCCTCTAGACGCTTGAAGAGTTCATATGAGTGAGTGCATTTTCATTTCACAACCCTCCATGCCGCCACCACATCCCTACAGGTGAAAATTAATTAGCTAAAAGTCAAATGAGAATACGCAAGGGAGGATTGATGTTGAGTGCCTATGATGTGGCAAAATGATGCAAATTATGTACGCGAGATATGTTTGTGGTTTCATGTTACATTGGGGAATGCTTACACCTCCCAGCTGTAAACATACAAATGTAAGCAAATTTGCAAACGCGCATTGTTTACCGAAGCTGCGTTTCATTGCAGCGTTTTGCACTACATGTGAATGCATAAATTGCTTTGATACTCGCCACATTCGTGCTATGGTATTTAATGAATGAAAATCTATCTTTCGCTAAGGATAACAAGAAAGTTCCATTCATGTTTAAACCAGATCACAAGCAGCTTTCCTTTTTCTCCGGAAACCCACATCTCACTTGTTTGGAAACTCATTCGTATTGTCTGGATGATTTATGTGCGATTAAATGTTTGTGTGCTGGTACAGCTGTCAGGCCGAGCGGCGAAAAAACCCCTCCGTAAAAATGGCTTTCTAATGGCAGAGTGGAGCTTTGCCATAGGATCACTGTTTTTTTCAAATCCGATTGATGATGGTGATAACCGGCAAGAATCCACAAATCCGTTTCACTGACTGGTAAACTTCGCTGACATCGGCTTATGCGGCTTTACCAATGTTTCCACATTTATTTGACGAGAATTTTAATAAATCGGTTGGACTGAATAATCCTTTCTGAGCGCTGGAGCGCATACCAACATCATCCCTCAGCTCAAATACTGGCAATCGAATAGCCCATTAAGAATCATTTATCGTTAATAATTAACACGTAATCTCCGTCATCTCAGTTAAACACGTTTCATTTCAAATGTTTGAAATCATTGGTTTAGCAGGAATTCATGGCATAAAAGATTCTCTCTCTTAGCTTTTAGTTATATCTATTGATGATAAAAAAAAATTTTTTTGTTACCATTGCTTCCTCGTACACCCAGCGAGGTGAAATATCCTCATGAACTACAAATTCATAATCCGAGGAAAATTTATATGCGGACCTCCAAAACTATTGAAGATAAACGAAGATATACAATGTGGAGATGTATCGTGCTTATCGCGGAAAATATTTTTTTCTGAATCATTTCACAAATTTGTCATTCGACTTGGACTTGAAATCGATTAAGCTTATAAATCAAGTGTATAATTGAAATCTCTAGAAACTGCTTCCAGTGGCAAAATCTCAAGTCTACATGAAGAATGGATACTTTCCTTGATCCTGCGACCATAATTGTTCAGAACTAATGGATGAGTTCCTGCTAGGGTGAGATGAGTAAGAATCACGCACGAAAGGAGTTAAGTTCTTCTTGTGATTCCTTCAGATTCCCGCATTGTCAGCAAAAGTTGAGTATGCTGTTGGTCTGTCCATGTGAGGTGGTTGAATTTGTTCCTCTCCTCTTGTTGTATGCGAAAAGTGCGGGGAGCGCGAAAGCGCTCTTCTTGTTCTATGTTATTATTTTTGACATAGCACCTCCTCACGAAAGGATTTCGTCTTTCGGGGACATTTTTCAACGAGGACTTCACGCGCTTTGTGCAGCAAACCTTAATTTTGAATGAAATTGTTTAAATATTATTTTTCATTATTAAAAAAAATATTTATGTATAGATAAGGGAGTTTATGTTACTAAATTTTATAAATCTCATTTTTTATGTGTTTTTTTTTCCTCTTGATACAACTTTTGTGACCTAATCAGTTATCTAAGCTCTTTAGTATTTTTTTTAAATATACCTTTGGGTATCATCCGCATTTTTGGCATATGCTAACAAAATTTGCTCCGCACTCAAACGGTTAAATACTAGGGAAAAGGTGGTAAAGACGGACACCTTTAGTAAAAGTTGATTTTTTTTTCGTGAATTTCACAAAAAATATATAGCTACTTCTTCACGAATCGATAGCCTGAGTCTCTTTTTATAATAAAAATTGTATTTGAGGCAGAAATTTTTCAAAATTTATGTGTACGGAATCTTGAAAAAATAAGATCGAGTCGGGAAAGACGGAAAGAAAGATGGACAGTAACTGAAAAGTTATATTTTGAAACTCAATAAATTTTGTAATGCGAAAGCATACAATTTTCAAATGTTATGTGAGTGTTCATAGATATTTAAATAATCATCATGTCGTTCTGCACATTTTACTTTAATTCATTGTTTATTTAAAAAAAACCTTAAAGATAAAAACAATTCATATTTCGATTTCTCAGTATATATTCCAATAAGTCATAAAACGCTGCGACAGAGTTCTTGTTAAGCCCTCTAGCATGTGCCGCAGAGATAGCTTGCAGCATACGAAATGATAGATTGGGATTACGTTTTAAAAACCTGCTTAGCCAGGCTTTTCCAGCCATCTGTGTTAATTTGTTGAACGAATGCTTCAGTCCGTTTTTTCCTGCCAAGTCGAAAAACATTTTTTGACTTCTGTCATGGTAAGTCCATAAAATCTCCTCTCTAGATCGAGGAGATGTCACGCTAGGTCTTACTCTTGTTGCTGACTAAAAACAGTCGGAAGCGGTCCTAGCTGTGGTGTCTTATTGGGATTTTTGAGGTGCCGTATTAGTGTTGTTCGTGGAATACAGTAATTCAACGCAGCAGTTTTTACGGGGGACCTTTCCATCACAGCTTTCACAGCCTCTTACATCCGCTGATTCGTCCATGACTTCCGATTGCTTTTGCGAACGTAGTGAGTGCGCATCTATTGAGAAAAAGACGGAGGAAATAATCAAATTGTTTTCAATACAACATGTTCATCTTTCCCTCCGTCTTTCTCGACTCGATTAGTATTTTTTTTAACATTAAGATTTATAAAGTAAAAATGAGAAAACTTACCGCTGATCCACAAACTTGAAGAATAGTGATGATTAAACACTCACGTAACGAAAAAGATCCGAAAAAATGATTTGTTAACAACTGGAACCTTATTTTCTGCAGACGAGAATTTAAATCGAGCTGCTCTTTGCAGATTACTTTTTTATTTTTGTTTACAATTTTAACAGAAGGTCCACTAGATGTACACAGTGAGCATCAAAAGTATTGAAACATTGCATTGCAAGTTGGTACATCAATAAAATTTAAAATAAAAATGTGATTCATCATATATACAGGAGTGTCCTTCTTACCTGCTGTGTCCGTCTTTCCCGACTTTCCCCTAAAATAAGATTGAGCTCTGAATTCTGAACAAAGAGCTAAAAATCCCGCACCGAAAATTAGTTCTCGATTAACTTTTGTGGTTGGTTCTTGATGCATCCATGCGTATCACAACTCGTTTCACAATACGCTTTCAACGAAAGAAACCGTTCCAGCATGCTGAAGTACGGGGGTCTCCGTAGCCACATTGGTTGCGCGTTCGCTTAGTAAGCGATCGATCGTGAGTTCAAAACTCAGGGCCCTCATTGACCATCTTTGTGTTGTTACAGAATAACTACGTCCACGCAACAATCATCAGCGATGGAGATCGATCCACGGTCGAAATAAGATCGATTCATCCATACAACTGCTCTGCTCTGCAAGACACATCGGGCTGCTGTTCTATACATAACTCAACAATGATCAATCAACTGTCTCCGCTGTCCGGTCTAACTGGATAATGGAAACTCTTACGCCTATATGGCAACTGTGTAAATGTGTACCATATGCAATGGTATAGAAGGGAATACTCTAACGCCGAAAACATGGCAACTGTGTAATGTGCTAATTATAGATAAAGGGTGTGTCACATCAAATTGCATCACGGAAAAAACGCTGTAGAAATTCGCCCAGTAGACCGATCCTTTTGAAAATTTTAGACAGTAAAATAAAAACTATTAAACAACTTTTGGCATTTTCTTTTTATTCATACTTCGAGCCCAAGCCCGTATGCTCGCACCTTCCTCTTTACCCTGTCCATAAGGTTCTGTACAACGTCAGGTTGTAGTTTTTTTTGCACAGAAATCCATTTTCTCTTGAAGTCCGCCTCCGATTTGACAACTTTTGGGTTCTTTCGGAGGGCCTGCTTCATAATCGCCCAATATTTCTATATTGGGCGAAGCTCCGGCGCATTGGGCGGGTTCATTTCCTTTGGCACGAAGGTGACCCCGTTGGCTTCGTACCACTCCAACACGTCCTTTGAATAGTGGCACGAAGCGAGATCCGACCAGAAGATGGTCGGGCCCTCGTGCTGCTTCAATAGTGGTAGTAAGCGTTTCTGTAGGCACTCCTTAAGGTAAACCTGCCCGTTTACCGTGCCGGTCATCACGAAGGGGGCGCTCCGCTTTCCGCAAGAGCAGATCGCTTGCCACACCATGTACTTTTTGGCAAACTTGGATAGTTTCTGCTTGCGAATCTCCTCCGGGACGCTGAATTTGTCCTCTGCGGAGAAGAACAACAGGCCCGGCAGCTGACGAAAGTCCGCTTTGACGTAGGTTTCGTCGTCCATTACCAGGCAATGCGGCTTCGTCAGCATTTCGGTGTACAGCTTCCGGGCTCGCGTCTTCCCCACCATGTTTTGCCTTTCGTCGCGGTTAGGAGCCTTCTGAACCTTGTATGTACGCAGGCCCTCCCGCTGCTTGGTCCGCTGGACGAATGAACTTGACAAAATCAGCTTATTGGCGACATCCCGGACCGAACTTCTCGGATCACGTCTAAACTGCTTAACTACGCGCTTGTGATCTTTTTCACTGACGGAGCATCCATTTTTGCGATCTTCACCTTCCGGTCGATGGTTAGGTTCTCGAAGTATCGTTTTAGTACTCTGCTGACCGTGGATTGGACGATTCACAGCATCTTACCGATGTCCCGATGTGACAACTCCGGATTCTCGAAATGAGTGCACAGGATTAATTCACGACACTCTTTTTCGTTCGACGACATTTTTCCAAATTTACGAAAAATTGACAGTGAAGCATGGCCAACGTGATCTATACACTCTTATCTGATTATAAGCGAAAGCTGAAGATATAATTCCTAAAAATTAAATTTCTACAGCGTTTTTTCCGTGATGCAATTTGATGTGACACACCCTTTATGATAAACATGTGACATGTACACGATTGAAATTCGGCTCTGTTACAGCTAAAATGCTAATGAGCCTAAAATAAACAAAAGGGATAAAAAAAAGCATGCTGAAGTGGCAGCGTCTTATTGCTCAACTTAGCTCAACTTATTGTAGTTCGAGATAGTAAGCGGTTTTTATTATGAAAATTGAAAATAGTACATTTTTCATTATTAGACAAAAGGTTGAAAAATTGAACATTTTTTTAGTGAGGAGGTAAAGTGGTCACCTGTGGAGAGCAAAGTGGTCACTCGCCAATAACACGCTATAAGAGACAGATTTATACATGTTTTCTTGACCAAATTTGTTTAAACCATTATTGAAATAGTAGGTACATGTATGAAATGAGCTATTCCTATTCCTAGAATCGTAATCCAAATTTTCTCATACGTACAAAAACGTAGTAGGAAACACATAACGTTTTTCAAAATGAGGCTTGGTTTTGGTTAGGGTGGCATATTTTTCCTGGGTCAAAACCACAAAAGGAACCCCTTTAGGAACAGAAGGTGATAAGGTGTATCAGCTTTTGAAAACAGAACATTGTCAGTAGTAATCCTCCACTGACCACTTTGCCCCCCATACAACGAAATGCGAAATATGCGAAATAATCGCTGAAATTGTTGAGATTCTAGACTAGAGATTCCTTAAATTCGAAACGCTCAAAACTACGGCCGAATGGCTACCGAGAGAGCGTTTTTTGTTTTTATTTATATCTGGACATGCGACAGCTCCACTATAGTACAGGGTGACTCAAAAATCATGAAATTCTTCAAACATAAGATGACTATCAACACGGTGTCAATAGTCAATAGTTATACTACCAGGTGACCACTTTACCCCACGTGATCACATTACCCCCACTACCCCTATATCAGACTGTCATCCAGCTTTTAGATTCTCAGTATGGCGCATGATGAAGGACTCAAATACAACAAGACTCAGATAATCATTAATCTGGTGATCGATGTATCCTTTATTATTAAAAGCTGTGACCAGTTTCTGAAGCGTGTCTAGGCATTAAGTGTGGCAAATGGCAATTCTATCGATTTTTGACAGTGCTAAGTAGCTAACAAATATCTAAATAAATAGAAAGGAATTATAGAGGGTGGTGGCCAAGATATGAACTCATTCTTGACATAGGACATAGGAAACTATTTAATTCAATTTGCTTGTTTATTACTTCTTATGTGATATGAAGGGTCATCATTTTAATCAAAATTTTTGCAACTCTTGAAACTTTTGAATAGCGGCCACACCGACTTTGTTCTCCGCAGAACGCCAGTTCGCTTTGCACTGACTTTCCACTTTCCACTTCTCATTTGTCAAGTTCTTCTTGACGGTGGCCCAATATCATTCTATGGGGCGGAGCTTCGGGCTGTTGGGAGTGATGTGATCTTTGGGCAAACCACTATCATATTAGCATAACTCATTATCGTTTTTTGACTTAGGACTACGTCTTTCATTTCTATACCGGGGTGTAAAATCAAAGTTTCGAAAACGGAAGCGTTACGCTGGAGACCGAGATTTTGAGCGTTAATAGCTCCTAAACAACTGAACCAAATGGTATATTAAACACTTCATTCGAAAGATAAAATGTCTACGCGTTTTGACCCAAAAACTTGTTTCAATAGCCTTAAAACTGCTTTCAAAACAGACTATTGAAATAACCAATCGGTATATAAGCGAGCGACGCTCGAAAATCCACTCAGTTATAATTGAACAGCAATTGGAGCATGTTGTCGCTGTTGTGGCGAAGCTAACTTCGTTCATCATGAAAGCGCTGATGAACGGTGTCACCAAGAGCCTGTTTGTGCACCTTAGGCCAGAAGGGAATCCATCAGGAGGAGAGAGATGCCACTGAAAAGGCGTCCAAGAAAGTACCAGCATCGAAAATTGGTTCCACTTGAGGCATTGGAGCAGCCGCCACACACACACATACACGTGTAGAACTCTTTTCGTTTGGTTGCCATCCAGTATCGAGAAGTTTCTGGAAAGATGTCATCGTTGTTGAAAAATAATCTACCAGTTCCCCTTGGAATTGAAAATTCATATCCAAATAATACTGCGATCAAATACATTTGGTTTTGTGTTTTTTCAGTCAAGTGTAATTAGCAGGAAAGCTTCTGAAGATTATTCTTCCCCATCAGTAGGATATGTTCGTATCCAATATTGGATGCGCGCGCAACAGAAAATATTTCGCATTGTGAAAATCATAATTATCAATCGATTATTGCTCAATCACAGAAAGTTTCAAACTCAGAGAGTTTATTCGCCTCTAGTTTGCCTTCTAAATTGCCATCGTAAACCACACCTTCTCTCGATTCTATAACGGAAAAAAGCATACTTAAGCGATATTCTGGTGGTGAAACGCATTCATTTTTCGTGAGGACACCGACTAGACAACATTGTTACTGGACGAGCTGGACGGCGAGGGATCGACGACCTGACCTGAAACGCATTCAGCTTGTTTCGAACTCTGAGGGAGCTTTTCTTTTTTCCGATCCATCAGGAGGAGAGGAGAAGGCGACAAAGAGAGTATCAGCATCGAAAAACGGTTCCGCTTGAGGCATCGGAGCAGCCGCCACACACATATGCACGCATGGAACTATTTTCGTTCGGTTGTTATCCAGCATCGAGAAGAATTTGGTTATTTTCCAGCAACGATAACATCTTTTATCGTTGCTGGAAAATAATCTGCCAGTTCCCCTTGGAATTGAAAATTACATTCAAGCGAAAGAGTTTATTTTAATGTTTTCTATTCATATAATACTGCGATCAAATGCATTTCGTTTTGTGAATTTTCAATCAAGTCAATTAATAGGAAAGCTTCTAAAGATTATTCTTCCCCATCAGTAGAATATTTTCGTATCCTATATTGGATGCATAAAACCTTCTGCCTCCAACGTACCGCTCTCGTTTTCGAAGTCCCCCAAATATTCATTTATTCATTCATTCGGAATGGATTCAGATTCAACTTCAAACCAATTATCACTAAATCAACGATAGTCCTACGTCAACCTTTCGGTTATACCACAGATATAACCCACTTCCTGTGTTTTCTATAGATCTTGAATAACCGAGCCAAAACGTGGTGTTCGTACCCGCTTTTGTAATCCGTGTTAGGAAAACACTTTTCGGAGTGCAAAAAAAACATGCGAGTGCAAAAGTACCCCCGGAAGACCGTGTTAAGGAAACATATTCTAGTTTGAACAAAGGCAAGCGAGTACAGCAGTACTCGCAGTTTACATTTATTTGCACAGCCGATTTCCCCAGACATCTTGGTTTTAAAGTCTGTGTTAGGCAAACACATTTCAGTAAGAGCAGAAATACCCCCGACTTGCATGTATTTGCAATGCCAATTTCCCTAAGCTACATGTATTTGAAGTATGTGTTAGACAAACACATTTCAGTCGGAACAAAAATACCCCCGACTTCCATGTATTTGCAATGCCGATCTCTCCAACGCTGGTTGGTTTTGAGGTCTGTGTTAGAGAACACATTTCGGTGAGAACAAAAGTCCCCATACTTTCATGTATTTGCAATGCCGATTTCCCCAAGGCTGCTTGGTTTTGATGGCTGTGTTAGGGAAACCGTAGATCGGGCCAATCAAAATGAGGCAGTTAGGACGTTTAGATAACGCTCAACATTTTACAGTTATTCAATTGTTTAACTAATGAAAAATAACATTTTATTAATTGCGATAGGAGCGTAGAAATATTCCCTATCAATTGATGCAAACATCGTTTCGATCCAGTAAGAAATGTTCGAGTTATAAGCATTCGGAATCTTTCATTTTACCCCCCATATACTCCGGTTAGACGTAGTCCCACGTCAAAAGAAATACGTCAAATTTAAGTTGACCAAATTCAGATCGTTTCACGCTTTATAAAGGAAAGAAAAAATGGATCACCGAATGTGTTGATAACAGCAAAACTCGAGAAAGGAATTGTCCGATTTAGGGCTGTCTTTATTCTATCATATTTTCTGTATCAAACATTTATTCCATGTAACGGATAAACATGATATTTGCAAGTGGTTGAAAAATCTTGAACGAGAATTGTGTCTGAAAATAATCTGATATTATAATGACGAGTTTTGTTAGAAGTACTAGGAATATTATAGTAAAAGGTAATTTTCATGGGTATATTAGAAAATCAATCAATGAACAGTCCTGCGATTGGACCTATGAACGTGCGCTTAGTAAAAAAACGTGAATGTGATAACGAAAAATAAATTTTGGGCTGGACGAAGTTTGCCGGATCAGCTAGTCCTTTATAAATTTTGTGTTTTCTGCCCTTCTCTCATACAGTCATCGTTCTGCCGAGGCAACGTAATTCTCTGAGCGGCGCGAGAATGGGCAAAGAAACAACATTCAAAATCAGGGATGGTAGAAAATCACATTCAACGATCAATGAATAAGTATATCCCTCTAGTCGGATGTTTTTAAATCACCCCCAGCAGGCGAGGCTCTTTTTTTCTTCATATGTACACAGAGAGAATACTTGGAACGGTGAGCTACCAAGATCTCAAAAAAGAAATATGAGAGCGGAATCCCAACTGCTTGCACTCTCGAAGCATTACTTCTACTACTCAGGTTTTATCGTGAGTGCAAGCCACAAACGATTAATCCCATTCCATAGAGCGGATGATGAGTTCTTGATCGGAAAGTGTAACAAGAGACGATCAACTGAAATCTTACGACACTCATCGAGGGATTTTTAATTCTCTATTGCACTGTCCGCAGTGAGTGGCTGACTCAGTCTCGTGTCGATTTTATTTTGCTGTCGTCTCCCGCCCGATAAACAGCAGACGGGTAATGGATGCAATTGATTAATTTTATATTACCAGCAGATTTGGGTGAATCTCATCCCGCCCAAAATCGTTTTTAGATTCCAATAATTCTGAACATTCACATTTCTCTCCAAATAATTCTTCCAACAGTAATTCAATTAGTGACTTCACGAAACACCTTTCGAATTCGATTGAATTTCAGACCCTTTTTTATTTTGTAGATAAAACGGATCACATATTTGATTAATTCAATTCTGTGTGGTTACGTTCTTCGTTGCGAATAAATGTAATGAAATAGTATGGACGTATGATATTCATGTATCGTGGACTTCCGACATATGTGGCAGTAGATTTGTCGAACGACTAATGTTTTTTTATATCCCTTCAAACTTGTTGCATCTCTCAAGTGTACATACTGCTTTGACCGCAGATTTGCATGGTAGAATCTGGTTAATTTCAGGTATTCAGTCTTCATATTGTCGAATGAATACTGTTGGAACAATAGGTATCGCAGCAAATGATTATCAACATCTTACCTTATCATCAAACGGTATGCGAATAATTTCAGTGAACTGACGGCATTGGAATATATGCTTAGTGAGGACCACACAATTATTATCAGAGCGAATAAACGTCCGACTGGAAGTCATGAACATCAATTCAATGTGCCCAAGATAAATTTATCCTTTGAAGTTCATTAACCTTTCTAAAGATGATCAGATGGAATATATTCCAATGTCGTCTGGAATAACCTGTCCAACACCTTATGATCGTAATATTGTTTTTGCTATTATTCTGATGTTTCATAACACGGCACTCTATTGATTATTCGCCGAAAATGAATAAAATATATCCTTGAAGTTAGCCTACGGTTTTAGTAGCAGTGCAATATGGTGAGCCAGTCTCAGGATAAGAAAACATTTAAAAATAAAGCTTTTTTTTTGAATGAATCAATAGTAAAACAAAACGTCAAAAAATATTCAGCTTTGTGATAGCAGATAATCATTATCCATTTGAGTTGTATGAGTATTCCATTCCCCCACAAACTGTGGATAGTCTATCTGCATACAAACTATGTAGAGTGCCACAATCCAAAAAAATTATGAGCAAATATTTACGTGCTTAAACAAAAAAACACATGTTGACATATTTGCGCTAATTTATGTTTTTTTATTAATTCAAGGTAATCAAGGTCTTTTCTAGACACCAGTTTACTCGGCCCCGAAAAAAGTGGTCTGTATTTGGGCAGGCGGAAAAATATATCTCGCAAGACCACGTGTTCGATGTCGTAAAAGCCTTGGCCAATAACGCATTTACATTAACTCATAAAATTAGTGATTTGAGAGGGATTATTGTTTGTAGTCTCTTGATTAATTTAAACACCATCTGAGAAATCCTCCGTGAAACATGAAACATTAAAGTCGTCCTATCTGCTGTAGCGCATTTTTTTTATTTTACCCAGTTTCATCGAAGTAAACGCGCTCGGAAAGGAAAATTGAACGCCCGGATGAGAGAGCGAGAATCGTACGTCATAGAGACACTCATTCCCATGGAGCAAATTCTTGTTAGGAGTTGAAAGCAAAACGAGGAAGGAGAGTAACTCAATTATTCGAACTAGTTTCAGTCTAGCAATGCTTTGGTCAACTCAGAGTTACCAAGAGAAAATCATTTGGTTATGATGGGTGAGGATTAATAGTTAGTCGCAGTTTGCACAGATTACGATCTGTGCAGTTTGCGATTAATCGTAAATCACATCATGCTCCCTTGTTTTCCATCCTTGACCTTGATGAGACTAAAATAAAATCGTGGGACACGCTGGATTTCCACTATCCGCATTTAATGGTTTCATCATATACCCCGCAATTTTATTTTAGTCTTAACAATGTCCTTGAATAATGAAGGAAGGGGTATGATAACTGCTAATTGTTACTTGCCTAATTATTTTCTAGCTTTTAGTACATTATCTGTATTATTATTATGTTTAATCACGAAGAAACCGTTTAACTTAAAAAGTTTTTTTTTACTTATTTTGATCTATTCATTCTACTAATTGCTTGAGACTGTCACGAATCACACAATGGTAAGTAATGCTTCCGAATGCATTTTTCTCTCACACAGTCTTAGAGGCGAATGAACTCCAAAGTTTAAAGCCTCTTAAAAACAAAGAATCAATCAATCTCATACAGCATTTTTCTTCGGCACGTTTCATAGATTCAGTATCTTAAATAAATTTGATACAGTAGTGGAGTTATATGGTTCCGTTTAGATTTGAGCTTCCCCATTAGCTTAATATGTAGGGTAACACGGGGTGAGTTGGACATACGGGGTGATTTGGACCACCCCTTTATCTCAAAAAGTACGGCCCAACTTGGATTGTTTATGTCATTTTATTTTATTATTGAACCGTATGTAACTAACGTGAAAAAAACTTTGGTAAAATTCGACAGGTGGAAGGAAACGGAAGCATGAACACAACAAGCACTTTGATTGTCAAAAAATATGAGTTTTCCGATCGTGGTTTTAAGGTTTTTCCCGCTGATCAAACAAAATTGTCGTGAATTGTGCAGTAAAGTTCTGTTCGCCTACAGAAGAGGAACAATTGATGCAGAGAAACTGTCAGTTTGATAACAATGAATGAAATTGATTGCATTTCAATATTTGCATGTTGTGTGGGGTGAATTGGTCCTACATGTTTGAAGCTTTTCTTTGATCGAATTGATTCCAGATGTCACGGAATTATAAAAACGTTGGAAGAAGGAGGAGCTTAAAAGAGCAACTCAGGCCATCAAGAGCGGATTTTCTTTGACCAACAACGCAAGTGTTTGAAAATGCTCGAACAACAGTGAAAAGATTCATGCAGAATTTGTGATGGTATCAATCCAATTTTTCTGATCTGGAGTCTGACCAAGACATCTGGTATCGATCCCAAAACACTGTTACTGATTACATTATCCCAAAATACTTTAATAAACATAAGTATGTATTTTTCGATGAAACACACACTGGACCAAATCACCCCACAGACGGTTCAAATCACCCCGCATCAAATTTAAAAATGATGATTATGGTCCCGCCTCCTTCCCCTATAGAGGTTTGAGCAAGACGGGTTATCTAAAAGATAATTTATTTATTTATTCTCAATATTGAAATCAGTTTAGCAAACATGAGAAACGAACTGATTTTATTTATAGATATAAGTTCAAAAAATTGCAATTTCAAAAGACAAGTCAATACTCAGTCATGTCCGCCACAGAGCCGATACGGTCCCGACGAGGCCCTTGCAGCCAAGTGGTCCACCAGAGCACAAGTCCAGCCGCCAGCCTTGTTTTGGATTGACTATGAATACCCTCATTCAGAGAAATCGAGAAAATTTCCTTTACGAAAAATTCCTAGACCGGCACTTAAAACAACTTTCAATTTAATATCCTTTATATCTGTGTCAAGCGCGCGACGATCAAACTTTTGTAGACTGCTTTTATTTTTTTTAACTAATACTACTATAAGAACGACAAAATAAAAATAAAAATAGTCCATCATCACCAAGATCATGACAGACATAATAGAGATCAATACAAATTTAAAAAAAAGATGATTTAAAAAATTTAAATAATCTACATAATATAATCCAATCAAAAAAAAACTTCGTCAGATTCATTGAAAATATTGAAAACAAACTGCAAAAAAATTGTTCACATAAAATTAACTCTTTCGGCTGTTAAGAAAACACAGCTTTTACATGTGAAATACAGTGCCTCTTAAATTCTGTAAGTGTTGTTGCGCATTTAATATGTCTTGGCATCGAGTTGAACACATTTATTCCTTTGAAGTACAACGAATTTTGTGGAGCACATGACAAGAAATTAGTTCTTAATTCATTCGCGTTTCTAGTGTTATAACTAAGGAAGTCACTTCCTCTTTCAACTCGATCACACAAATATCGAGGCAGCAAACCGTTAATTACTTTAGAAGTGAACACCATAGTTAAATAAACAACTCTTTGCTTCACGGATAACCATTGCAGAGTGTCCAACATTAAAGATGAGGAAGTGAATATGTTACATTTTAGTATCAACGGCATTATTTTGTTTTGCAAGCGCTGTAATCTCGATATTTGTGTGTCATTGGCTAAAAATGGAAGAGCAAAAGTCTAAATGAGGAGAGATGATTGGTTTGTATAGCTGTATTTTGCTGCAAATAGTTAAATCGTTTTTCATTCGACATAAGATTCCATACTTTTTGGCAATTTTCTTGTTGACATTGTCAATGTGAGTGTTGAACTTGAGTTTGTCATCAATAATCACGCAAAGATATTTAATGTCCCGAACTCGATCAATAGTCTCATTATCAATAACGATGGAGACGTTTTCATTTAAACGATTTCGCGAGATTACCATATATTTAGTTTTACTTATGTTCAATTTCAATTGCTTATACTTCAACCATTTACCTAAAGAATGTAAATCTCCATTCAAATGTAAAATGACCTGATCTAAATCATTAGCTGCAATGAATAACACAGTATCATCTGCAAAAAGATTGTTATCACAAAATCGTAAAACTCTTCGCATGTCATTAAATATACATAATAAATAAAAGGGGCCCGAATACACTTCCCTGATGTTCTCCAAGATTATTCACTAGGGGATTGGAAATTGAATCATTAAAAATAGTCCGTTGAGTTCTGTCATTTGAATGGCTTTCAAACCATTTATATGCAGTACTCGTAAATCCAAAGCGTTTAATCGTGTTCAACAACAAGGGCCTAGAAATTGTTTCGAAAGCGCCTTTTAGATCCAATGAAATTCTCTTCGTCCCTAGCTTCTCTTTCCATTTTGCTAATACCAAGTTCAATGCGGTTTCACAGGAATGGCCTTCCCGATATCCCGATTGTTCTTCTTCTTCTTCTTCTTCTTCAATGGCACTAACGTTCCTAGAGGAACTTCGCCGTCTCAACGTAGTATTACTTGCGTCATTTTTATTAGTACTTAGTTGAGATTTCTATGCCAAATAACACGCCTTGAATGCATTCTGAGTGGCAAGCTCTAGAATACGCGTGATCACAGTGCAAGTCGGAGGAAATTTCTTTGACGAAAAACCGACGACCCCGATCCCGATTGTTCTGGTATTAGCAAAACATTGCAATTTAAATATTCCAACAGCTGGCCTTTAACGACTACTTCTAATATTTTCTCTAGCGTGTGCAACATATTGATGGGAGGAAACTCTTCGGCTTTAATCGTTCCAGCAACCTTTTGAATTGGAACTATTAAAGATTCCTTCCACACCTTAGGCACATGCCCAGTTAACAAAGATTTATAAATAAGGTCCAGCAAGATGTGGTCAATGACATGAAAGCAATCTTGCATAACTCTAGCATTGATATTATCCTCTCCAGCCGTTTTTCCTAAAGAAAAGCAAATAGTTCTAAGTTCGTTTAATATAATTGGGTGAAAACTTTCAAATCTACAACTACTATTAACCGGTTGTTTTATTTCATCAGGTTCATCAACCAATTCAATGGGCTGATTGATCAATGAAACACTATTGACTAAATAATCGTTAAACTTAGATGCTATAGCCTGTTCAGGCTGTTCAAGTGTGCCATTAAATGTTATGGACCGCGGTTTGCTATTACTAGGTTTTAATAAAGATTTCAAAATTTTCCACAACTCCGTGCTGTTGCTTTGATGCTGATCAATCTTCCTCTGAATATATTCACAACGAGTTATCTTAATCGATTGTGAATATCTATTGCGCGCGTTTGTGTACATATTCCAATGATTTCCATCATTTGTTCTACAAATTTTTTTGTACCATCTGTCTCTCTCACGTTGAGGGCGTAAAAGATCCAAATTGTACCTGCTGTTCGAGTTTTTCATAGGAACAAATTTTCGCGTAACAAGCCGATTTGTACACGTTTTCAAGGTATTAGTTAGAACAGCCGCTGGTTCATCTAAATTACCGACCTCAAATGGAAAATCCAGGCTTCTCACTACGAGATTCGAAACAGCATGCTTCGAATATTTCCTCCAGCACTTTAATTTCACAACATCTTCGTTTACCACGAGATTATCTACAATATTGATAATTAAAGTCTCATGATCGGTTATTTTCAAATTGGAATCCGTGACTGTGTAAATAGTGTCAAAATTGGAATAAACATGATCAATTAAAGTTTTACTGTGCCTGGAAATGCGCGTAAATTCATGTACTGTTTGTCTCAAATTGGAGAAATCGGATACACACTTCAAATGGTTCGAATTGTAGTCATCACGCCAATTAATATTGAAATCACCAGCTAATATATTCAATTTGCTAGAGTCAAGGAACATCTCAGTCCAGTTTTCTAAAATTTCAACAAAAAACGCAAGTCGCTTGAGCTGGGACTATGATACAAAACACCAAAATTACCCATATTCATGCCATGTTCAACTGTAATGTCCAAGAACCAGTTACCATCAATAACTTCGTTGAGGCGAAGATTGAATTGAACTGATTCTATGACATAAATAGCAACACCGCCAGTGTGCCTAGAATGTGATAAACACGCAGCTACATTATATCCCGGAATACTATACTGGTCAAATGATTCTATTTCAACAATGTGTGTTTCAGACCAATGTGTGATAATGTCCAAAAATCATCTCTTTTATTTTATTATTTATTTGGTAGTTTGAAGCTTGATATAATGATTAAACATTATTGATTGAGAGAAAACAAGTGTAGCTCAGTATACAATGTGACATTTTTGATTTAAACCGTATTGGTTTGGAAATATTAGGCGATTTGCTTAGGTGATCCAAATTCCCCCCTTTTCCCCTATTACTTATTGGGATCTTCCAACGCCAAGGTCATGGACACCTCCGTCTTCTTTTTTTCTATCGACTTCCATTCAGAAGTTTTCAAGCGCCATCATAATTTTCAACCGTCAATATTCTATTCCTCTGTTTGTTTTCGGGTGCGTTATTCTTCCCTGCAGTCTCCCAGCTTGTCCTCTTTTGATGCGAGGGTACCCGTCAAGCACTGTTAGAGCGAGTGTTATTATTTTTCGGTATTCCCTAACGCTTACGCCTTCTGCCGCTGGAGAAAAAAAATTAAATAGTCACCCTCAGTCGCTCCCTTTCTCATTTTTTGTTTTGTTCATTGGCAAAGTCGATGTTTCCCTCCTGCCTCTGTTCTTTAAATTCTATATCGTGGGTCCTCCCCGGTAAGCCATGTGTCAGCAATATGTTCGATTGATGCCAACACTAGCATAGAGGATTGAACCTTTTGGTGGGGAGAAAAAAGGACAACGAACGAATTACGGGAAACCCATATTGTACCGCGCGCTTGAGCGCACAACTGAAGGCAACTTTTTTCCGCAGTCCAATTTCGGAAATCGAATGATAAAGTCGTTGTCCTTCGGTGCAGCTGATTGTGTGTGCTGTTCGTTTGGTCCAAAAAGTTTTTTGAGGGGAAATAGTGCTTTGATTCATTCGTTTGCTTACTAAAAAAAGGATTAAATTTTCTTGTGCTCTAGTCAAATCAGCTTCCACAGTGCTTGTATACATATCTCCAAGTGCTTACCGACTGTGGAACAGCATGATACCAAGCTCTGAAACCGGCTGTTCCGATAGAGATCAGCAAACCCCACAACCAGTCCCACTACTGGCCCATCAGATGTACGACAAACTACGTCGGATGTCCGATGAGCGCCAATTGAGCCTTTCACTCGAGGATGTTCTGATTAGTGCTTATCTGGGTAGCAATTTAGTCTACCGTCAGGCGGTTATTGTTGATGGTGTTTCGGGTGCCGACCACCAGATGAATGCGCCGGCTCGTGAATGCGAAACGACACAGGCGGTGAGAACGCACGGATAAGTACGGAAACAGCTTCATTCAGGTGAGCCCAGAATGAGATCGAAATAATCGGAATTCGTGATTGGCGTTAGCTAATGAACGAGACTCCCAACAAATTAGAACGTCCGATAATTTTTATGAAGTTTGCTTTCATAGGTTTGGTTTCATGGATTATCTTATCTGTTTACAGGAAAATCCTCCAACGTAACATTCAACCATGTCATAATCTAGTCAGAAAGAATCTACGTTCAAGCAATGAGAATCTAAAATGTGTCACAACAGTTAAACGTGAGGAATAATCCGGTGGGTAAAACATTTACGACAGCCCAAACGACGTTGAAAAATCGACGGGTAGTGAGGAATAAAGAAAAGCTATTTACAATAAAACGAACGGAAGCACACACGAAGAAGGATTACACTGCCTTTCCACGAGAAATGCTGGTTTTCAATCCAAATTTTGTGCAGTCATCTGAATTATTTGCCGTGTTCGTTGCAGGGAAACGATACGTAAGGCTATTTCTCCATGTATATCTTATGGCTAACTGAACTGAATGGGAAACGCCTCATGCCTCAATTCACATGTGCAATTCTATGCCAGTAGTTTTATCTTGTTGAAATACTCAAAAAAGCGCTACCAAAGATTTTCTAGATTATACGTAGGAAAAGAATTGAGAGTTGTGTTTAGATGGAAAAGAAAAATAACAACAACTTAGATGCGAATGAACTGAAAAGTTTAAAGTCTCTTTAAAACAAAGAACGGAAATAACAACTCAAATCACTAAAACCATTAAGGTGAATATTTCGGGCATTTCAAATCTAAACATAAACTTTCCAAGCTACAAATAATGTTAACCGAATAATGTAATTAACGTAGTATAGTTGCACCAAAATTATGGAAATTATTAATATCGAACACATCAAATTATTTTACATTCAACAAATATTAAGCCTTAAGATCCTGAGGTTTAATGAAAACAAGTTATGGAAGCAGTGAGTATTATAGAAGTAACGTTAAAATAACTTATATATAATACTCTAGAGAATAAAAATGCGGAAATAAAAACACAATTTTGAACAAACATTACCACTCTTATTTTACTCATACACAAATAGGTAGGTATTATTTCTTGAATATGTGTTGAGGTTGTGCAACAAGGTCGGCCCATTGATCAGAATTTAGAAATCACTTTGTTATCGAAATGTTAGATAAATGTTCTGAGTCTGAGATCTAGCTCGGTATCATAGGGGAATTTCACGCCGAATTATCCGAAAACCGAACAACTCTCACCTGCAGGGTTGCCACATTTAATTCTGTAAAATTTTCTGAAAAAAAACTATAAAAATCTGTAACAAAAAAACTAACGGAAAAAAATTAAAAGAAAGGTTTATTTTCATTTGGAATTAATTTTTCATTTTTATGGGTTGTTAAAGTCGTATCAATACAACAAAATAAATCAAAAAAAGGTTTTCTTATAAAGCTTGTTTTTGAACCCTTCACTATGAAAACAAATTTACGCGAATTTTTGCAAACTTTCTTCGCCAACCAATCGGAACGAAGTGCGGGATCAGTTGCGAAAGAGCGAAAAGAGATAGAACCTCCTAAGCTTTTGCTTTTTGACGTAGGACCACTTCTTTCATTTCTATACCGGGGTGTAAAATCAAAGTTTCGAGAACGGGAGCGTTACGTCGGAGACCGATATTTTGAGCGTTAATAGCTCCTGAACAACTGAACGAAATGGTATGATAAACACTTCATTCGAAGGATAAAATGTCTACGCGTTATATACTTTTTACTTTTTGATCCAAAAACTTGTTTCAATAGCCTTAAAATTGCTTTCAAAACAGGCTATTGAAATCACCAATCGGTATATAAGCGAGCGCCGCTCTGAAATCCACTCAGTTATAATTGAAAAGCGATTGGAGCATGTTGTCGCTGTTGTGGTGAAGCTAACTTCGTTCATCATGAAAGCGCTGATGAAATGTGTCACCAAGAGCCTGTTTGTGCACCTTAGGCCAGAAGGGAATCCATCAGGAGTAGAGTGATGCCACTGAAAAGGCGACCAAGAAAGTACCAGCATCGAAAATTGGTTCCGCTTGAGGCATCGGAGCAGCCGCCACACACACATACAGGCGCGCAACTCCTTTCGTTTGGTTATTATCCAGCAACGAGAAGAATCTGGAAAGATGTTATCGTTGCTGAAAAATAATCTACCAGTTCCCCTTGAAAAATACATTCAAGCGAGAGAGTTTGATAGTTGGACGAGCTTGACGACGAGGGATTGAGTGATTCATTACTTGATCTGAAACGCATTCAGTATGTTTCGAACTGTGAGGGAGCACAGAAGAGTCGATCCATCAGGAGGAGAAGAGAAAGCGACCAAGAGAGTACCAGTATCGAAAATTGGTTCCGTTTGATGCATCGGAGCAGTCGCCACACACACATTTTTTATAGATCTTGTTATGACTTTGTTTATACCAATTGTTTGTGTTTCAGATATGCACATGAGCTCACCAATCAAACCATCCGGCAATCACTCATATCAGGTCCACATAACACCAAACCGGTTCTTTTCAGAACCACTTCACAACTTTGAAAGATTTCAATTGAAGTTTTCTAAATATATATGATAATTTCATATATATACTCATCCGCTTTTACGGGGAGAACTTTCACCAATCTTGCAATTTATTCATTCATTCATTCATTGAGAATTGATTCAGATGCAACTTCAAACAAATGATCACTAAATCAACGATAGTCCTACGTTACCGTTGCGGTTATACCACAGATATAACCCACTTCATGTTTTTACAATCAAAATTGGATTGTATCATCAAAAGTGCTGGGCAACCAGACCATGTTGCATCGATCGAAAGAGGCAGTTGTATCCTCCCAGAAAGGTATCTGAGCAGAGTTCCAGTGTAACGATGAGGATGGACTGGCTACCCGATGTTTGATCTAGTTTGATCTATACTGATCGATGATGTATTTGCGACTGACCCTCCTCTGAACATTTCGTGCCCTATTTATATGATTGACCCAAACTCATTTGAATAGCGTTTGTTTGGATTGCGTCTGGAATATTCGCTATAATACAATAACAGTAGTAATCGGACGGAGCAATGTCTGGAGAATACGGCGGGTGGGATAGGACCTCCTATTTCACCGTTTTCTAGTATGCTTTGACCGGTTTCGCGACATGCGGCCGAGCATTGTCGTGCTGCAAAATAACTTTATCGTGTCTTTGCTCGTATTGTGGCCGGTTTTATCAGCTCATAGTACATCACACCCAGTTGGTCCCACCAAATAGACAGCATAACCTTCTGGCCGTGAATATTCCGAGCGGCCGTCGATGTTGATGCATGGCCAGGGTATCCATACGTTACCCAACATTTAGGATTGTCGTAATGGATCCACTTTTCATCGCCAGTAACGATTCGATGCAAGAAACCCTTTCTTTTATGCAGTTGGAGCAGTTGTTCGCATGTGAAAAAACGGCGTTCGACGTCTCGAGGCTTCAATTCATACGGCACCCAAGTTCTTGTTGCGATCATTCCCATTGCTTTCAAACGATCGGATATGATTCTCTGAGCTACTCAAAGTGTATCTGCAAGTTCTTGTTGCGTGTGTGACGGATCTTGATCGAGTAAAGCTTCCAATTCTTCATCTTCAAACTTTTCTGGCGGTCCGGAACGTTCTTCGTCCTCCAAGTCAAAATTACCACTTTTAAACCGTGCAAACCACGTCTGACACGTTCGCTAAGTTGGAGCATGGTCACCATAAACTTCCACCAAAATGCGATGACTTTCCGCAGTTTTTTTTTCATATTGAAGTAATGAAGTAACACTCCTCGCAAAACACTCTTGTTGGTACGAAATTCGACATATTCGAAGTGACAAAAAACTATGTTGTTTACGCTTCCACTTTTTGACATATACTGAAAAAGACGCGTAATGACAGTAGCTTTCCAACGAATGTCTGGAAATTTGATTCACTGGTATAATAATCAAGTTACGCCATCTGTTGTAAAACCGAAGAAACTTACCGGTACACCTAATACAATTTTGGTACATTCGATATTTTCTTTTTCGGTGTTTCTCAGTCAAGGTTTTAAAAAATTAGGGATCATCATCGAACAACAACAATAAATCATGAATCAACCATTATCAGCTGCCTCTACAGAATCAACCAAACCCAAAGGCCCTTTCTACTGAAGAGTTATTTCAAAAATTTCGATGCATTCTAAAATAATATCACAACCTAACCATTTTGTCGAACAGAATATTTTTATCAGCTGGATTTTGACCTATACAAATGAATGCGAACATTCACTTATACAAAATAATCGTTATTGGAATTTTTCATATAACAATAAAAATTTACTACTTTATTTACAAAGTTAAAAAAAGGTTCGGGCAGAATCGAGTTTCACGATTAATACAGCGAGGAAAAGCTTATCTATAGAATGGGCCACAATTCTAGATGATGCAAACTATTTGGTTTTTGATTCGTTTGAACAGGCAGTGGAAGAAGTTCCCATAATCATCATGCATATTGTATTGGGCTCAATGGGCCAAACGAGCAAAGTGTCGACTAAGATGCGGAATATAAGCAGCAAATAAGCTTACGGTAAACTTTGCTAGGCTGAGGTTTGTTATCGGTATGTATCCTTCCGATTTTATTATTAACGAACACATCCTATTTTCTACCCTTTAGTTTCTGGCAGCCTCTCAGTATTAGTGTTCATAGCGTTCGAAATAATAGAGGAGAAGTATTTCGGAAAATTACAAGCAATTTTCCAATTTCCAGACCGAGGTCGAGCTCATGAAAAAGGGATTTGAATATTCCTAGAGTTTTTTTATGGTGAACCCTGACCCAATCGACAACCGATCAATATACATACACACTACATTTATTGTCGATTATTTCCATTCAGCCTATAATCTCAGAGTATATCCATGAAACAATGTTAGCAACCGAACGCACAGTCAATCGCAAAAATAAGTATACACCACGTGTGGGTTTGTTATTTTTGAGTTTTTCGGGATAAAAAAGTAAATAATTAAATGTGACTCAAATTCATCGTAAAATTGATCCTTTTCACTTTCATGTAATGATAAAAAAATTAAAATTTCTACTTCATGTTTTAAAAACAAACAAAAAATCTTCAATTCAGACGTTGCAAAAGTGAGTGTTCAGTTAAAGTTTTTCTTAAAAAGAAAATTGAAATTAGTTCAGAAATGTTAACAGATAACAAAAATTAATCTCCTAGTATTTGGCATGGCCCCCGTTGGCGTCCAGCACTGTCTGCAAGCACCGAGGCGAGATTTATGGTAACTGTAAACGGAATGTTCTGTCAGATCTCCTTTATCGGCGTTTCGAGTTCTGCTTCGTTCCCTGGATTCTTATTCTTCAGACGTTTCTTGATTCCCTACCATAGATTGTTCAATAGTGTTCAAATCCGGTGATTGCGGAGGTGTTTTGAGTTGACTAGGAAATTATAGAGGAGACTCTACCGCACGATGAGATCAGTTTGTTTTGGGTCATTATCCTGTTGAAAATAGTTATCACGAAAGTGACCCAATTTCTGCGCGAGACACTGAAGGTTACAATTCAGGATGTTCAATGGAGCTATCTTTTTCATCGACGAATCGATAAACCTCATGGTTCCAGTTACAGAAGCCGCCTTCGTACCATACATCATCTGACTGCCGTCACGGTGTTTTACTGCACCGATCCTGATTTCCTCCACATCATCTATCCTCCATCCGATTCAAAGAGATTGGTTTTCATCTCATCCGTATAAAGGACTTAGTTCCAGAACTCCTCAGTTCAGTTAATATATGCCTTAGCAAACTGTAGTCGTTTTTTTCATATTCACCTTCGAGATGAAAGACTTTTCACGGCCAACACGACCTCTCAGATTGTTCCTGTATGGTACTCTCCGGACAGTGTCTGTACTGACATGTCTTCCAATGCACAATGGTCCATAAGGTGCATTTAAGTGGAAATTAGCATCTAGAGCTCGACAGTTATTCTCTAGACAAAAACTGTCTTCGACAAAGTTATTGCATGTGATAGAGCGCATATTTTGATGTTGTCACAAATAGGGTGACCAACATTTACGATGAAATAAAAATTCTAACTTTCTTATCTTTTTAGATAGAGGTAAACATAGTTCTACAATGTTTTAGCCCCAGTTAGTTAAGAAAACTTTTTAGAACAAAGTTTTTTTTTCTATCCCTTGAAATAACCGATATAGCGCTTTTTTCTAGGTTCCGTTAGGGTCACCATAAAAAAAAACGTTTTTTTGCTCTAACTTTTATATTGCAAATTTTACATGCAAATTGTCTTCAAACTTTTAGAGCTTACTAAGACAAATATTTTTCGATGCAGAACTTGTCAATATCTCAACTCTACTCAAGGTTATTGATATTTCTTTCCAAAAATTACGCTCTCTTCATTCGCTTGTCATTCTTTTTGGGACAAACATAAAAAATGTTCGTAGACGGCATTTGAAAGAGCATACTTGATTTTATATAATGTGGGATTTCCAAAATTATGTTATTTTTAGTATTTGAGTAAACTAAAATTGAAATCATTTTGGGTGAAAACTCATCAATAACTTTGAGCAGTATTTGAGCCAACGAACATTTTTCATGTTTGCCCAAAAAAAATGACAAGCAAATGAAGAGAGCGTATGTTTTGGGAAGAAATATTAATAACTTTAAGTAGAATTGCGATATTGACAAGTTCTGCATAGCAAAATGTTAGTCATGATAAGCTCTAAATGTCGTCCCAAGACAATTTTGATGTAGAGGTTGAAATATAAAAGTTAAAGCAAAAAAAAACCGTTTTTTCATGGTGTCCCTAACGTAACTTAGATAGAATACAACTTTCTGGAAGATCTTTATTCTCTAGGCAAAAACTGTCTTGGACAAAGTTATTACATATGATAGAACGTTCATTTTAATGTCATCAAAATAGGGTGACCAAAATTTTCGATGAAATAAAAAATATTTCATTTCATTTCATTTATTCATTCATAGATACTTGCAGAGTAAGGACTTCTCCTTTTTGAATTCTGCAATTGGATTCAATACGACCACATCTTAAATTTTGGATCCGAATTCAATGAACAACTATTTTCCTATTCTAATTTCTAATTTCTTCCTTCCAGCCAATCTATACATTCACGATTGAACCGTCCGCGTGATCGAATGATTTTAATTTCAGCTGGTAGCTGGTTCCACAGAATAATTGCTCGCACGAAGAATGAGTCTCTAAAATGAGAGGTATTTACTTGTGGCAGAACAAAATTTTGGGTTCGCGTGCCTCTAAAAGAAGTAAGCTTTTCAGAAAGATAAAGGGGACCATGATGTACTATTCTAAACAGAAAGATGATGTATCGCATTTTAAGAAAATTATGAAAAGAACATCCCAATAGCTGATGGTGAAGATGAGAAAACGTACTAATTCCGAATATCCATCTAACACACCCATTTAGCGTAATCCTCAATCTCTCGATAGCAGCTACAGAAGCATTCGATGTTAATTCCAAGCCATAAGTGAAGTAGGGTAGTAGGAGAGTTTTAAATAATCGTATTTTAACCGTGGCAGATAACATACTTGCAGTAAGCCTCAAGTGGCGCAGGCCAGCATAGATTTTGGAGCACTGAGTATTCATATGAGCATCCCACTCCAAATCATACTGAAAAATTTTTTTAAGCAAATTTGTAGAAACAAGTTTTTCTCTTGACAGTCATTCCATGCCAAACCGATATAGTGGTTCTCAGATTTTCGTCAAAAGTGGAAGCCTTGTTCTTTATCGCAAATTATGAGACACGTATTTTTTATTTTTTTGTTAGGGTGACCATTTCCATTTTAGGGTGGCCCAAAAAAACCATTTTTTCGCATTTTTGCCAAAAATGACTTTTTTCCAAAATTCATAACTTTTGAACTATTAGATCGATTCAGATGATCGACATATCAAATTAATGCCTTTTTTGAAAAAGTACAACACCTGCAGAAAATTTGAATACTGCTCTCGTTATTATTGATTGTATTCGTATATTGTATTCGTTTTTTTATTGTTCTCATAGTCTCGGGACCAAAGGCGCTATAGTTTCTTATATTTTTTTTCTGGAAAGCTGAGGATTTTTCACATAACATATCTCGAAACCAGGGAGGCGTTTTTTTTCGTTTTTGAGTTATGATTTTTCAAAGTTACCCGATGGTCCAAAAATCATTTTTTCCACTACAAAAAAATCATAACTTTTGATCTGCTGGACCGATTCAGATGATCGATATATCAAATTAAAGCCAATGAGCTAGTCTTGTTTGAAAACATATTATACTCTGAAAAAAAAGGATTTTGTTTTCGTAATTATTGATTATATTTGTTTTTTATAGCTAACATCGTTTCGGGACCAAGGGCACCATATTTTTTTTTATTTTTTTTTCCTGAAAGCTGAGGTATTTTCACATATATATATCCGAATACCAGAGAGGTGTTATTTTTCGTTTTTAAGTTATGATTTTTCAAAGTTAACATATAAAAAACTATAGCGCCTTTGGCCCCGAGACTATGAAAACAATAAAAAACGAATACAATCAACAATAACGAGAGCAGAATTCAAATTTTCTGCAGGTATAACATTTTTTAAAAACAGACCCGTTGATTGGCTTTTAATTGATATGTCGATCATCTGATTCGGTCTAGTAGTTCAAATGTTATGAATTTTTGAAAAAAGTCATTTTTTAGCAAAAATGCGAAAAAATTGTTTTTTGGACCACCCTAAAATATTTATCTAACAATATCTATTTCTTTCCTCTACCTTGCCATTTTAAATCACCACCAATCACCAATAAAAACAAAAACCAACACTTCCCAAGCAGTGGTTAAGTGTTGACACCAATCACTGATGAAAAAGTACGCTAATTCGCAAAGATCTTACTTACAAGAGTAAGATCTTCGGAGATATTTAAGGTGTACACTCAGTTTTGCGATGCCTAGAATAGAGATTGTTTTCAATTTTTAGGAATAAATAATTAGCAGATAACTTTTCGCGAAACTTTATTGCACGTACAGCTAGTTAAATGTGTGAGTAATAAATTTGCATAAAAAAATCAATGTATTCAAAATATTTTATATCAAATAAATGGAAAGTATCATTAAATAGCATTTGTACACTTAATTTTGCAATTGACTGTACGTAGAAACCATTCCAGTTGTTCTGATTCTCAGCTAATATTTTACCTCCACATATTGTAATAGAAATAAGCAGAAACTAACGAGAAATGATCAACCATCATACATGGTGCCTGTCGGGCAATTTTCCAGCTGCGGGTTGGAAAATAAATTGCCCTACCAGTCTCGACATATTTCAATCATAACTTCCTGCTCGCATGGGTGTGTGTGTGTGTGCTGTTCTCAAAACCATACCAACGGAAGCATAGAGGATCTGCCAATTCAAGTGTTCAGTCATTTTTCTTGGGCTTGGATCATTACATCGAAAAATGCAACCTTGCACAACGTTCGACAGAACCGATGATGAAACAATCGATTAGCGTGAATGCAGTTTTCTGCTGTTGCCTCCACATTTCACCAAAACTTTGTTTCGCGGAAATTTTCCAAATGTCTGAAGTTTTGTACCGTTCCATGGAGGGAGGGAAAAAATCACAGCTTTTGTGTTCGTTCGTATTCGGTGAACGCTGAGGAAAAATTAATATAGGACATGACGGTCAGAGTTGAGAACTTACAACAGATTCAACGTTTGGGTAATTTTTCTCCGCACCCGGGCGAACTTACTAACGAAGTCGAATATAGTGGGGAAAGTTTCACGCTGATAGAAACGCGGGCTGTCTTCTCTGTCAGATAGTGGGAAGGTAATTTGCCGAGTTTCGTGTCTACGAACGAGAACGGTGTAACAGGGGATCTTTTCATTTCCGGTCGAATCGGATATTTTTGCGTCCAGCCACCGGGGGAAATTTTTACTTAAAAATCTGATCAACAAATCGTGCGCACGCCTACAGAATATTTAATTTGTTGGTGAAAAATCCGGAACTTCAATGAAAGACATTGTGCCTTGTTTTCGTCTCTTTGTCTCTATTCTTAAATGATTGCGTTCCACGTGGCCGTAACCCAATAAACAAACCATCACAATCGCTCCAATTTCCCATCAAAACTTTACCCATTTCCAGATGATATAGTTTTGCAAGTGATCTAAATTTGATTCGCGGATTACAAACGAACTCTAGTCTGATTTGTTTTAAATTATCGTCTGTCTGGGAATATTGAAGAAACCGATCCCTGTATAGAAACACCACAAAATGTTATTTTGATGAGACTATATTGATTTCAGTTGTTCGATAAGGAATTTACAATATACATATGATACATAATGGTGGCATAATATACCTTCCTCCTACATATAACTCTTTGTAATGGAAGCAGTGGATTATTTTGAATAACATTCCCTAGAACACGATTGGATGCTGCCTCAATGTACTGAAAGAGTGCGAAGAGACCGGCGAACGGTGGAAATTATGCCACAGCTGTGATATTTTTTTTTCCGGGAACTGGCTTCTGGTTGGATAAATCGCAGAATCGTGCTGTCTAGTGGATGGCATTTTTCTAGAGTAAGATATTCATGAATTGTGACGAAACAAGAACGATTATTCTGGTTTCCAATTCTAGGGAAAGAGTCATCCTTGAGAGCACATCGCTCACTTCAACAACTCTGAAAAGCTTTTCAAGCGAAATGAGATTTACCGCACCGTAATCGATAGTGATCGATTTTCAACACAAGTTGGGATTCGCGAATTCGGATTGCAATGCGTAAACGACATTGGATGCTAGAAGGGATTTAGATAATCAGCAGCAATAACAAATCTTCAATAATAACTCTATTGCAGCTCATTAACTGAACAGATAAGATAAGCAGCGATTGCAATTTGGACAACCATATGGTGAACTGCTTTCAGGTTGATAACGAACCCCATTCGATAGCTGATAGCTGAACAATGAATCCTTCCAATCAAATAATCGCCTCTTATCAATTGCTCTGACGACACATGGAATTGATTTACAATTCCAATCCGAGATACAATCGGGCGAAACCTCTCGAAGCAGCTATTTTGGTGACAAAAAGCAGCAATGTTCTTCGTTTGTCAGGTTGTGTTCCCCGTGTTTCGTAGTCTCCATTCCGCTGGTGCTCAAATTAGCTGTTTCGCTCCCGGATGGATGTCTTTTTCAGGGAATTCCAATACAGATTCCGGAACTCTCGGTAGCGGAGATGATACATGCTTCCTCCACCCACATGGGTACATTCGATGTCGATGCGCCAGCAATCGCGCAAAAATTGTTAGAATGTTGCGTTGAAACTTGATATGTAGCAAAATATCGCAAATGTTATTGGAAATGGCATTCTGCAACTGCACTGATTGAGCTCTGTGGCTCTTTTTCATCTCATTTTTTGGTTATGTTTTTACTTCAAAAAGAGAAAGTGTATCAGTGTATGTACGCTACATACTTTTATGTTCTGCAGATTACGGAGAGAAGAATATCATTTGATTATCAGTGATAAAAGCGTATTGCATACGCTGCTAGCTCTTCTCGTGAGTCAGAGATGAAAGTGAATATTTCATAACGACACTGCCGGGCGTATTTCACCTTACACGACAATGGAAATTCATTACTCATCGTGAATGAAGAGCAACTCTTAAGATATATTGATCGAGACGCTGAAGAAGAATCGGTCTGCGGAGATTCTCACCTTTCAGTAATTTTGTGTCATAAATTATATTAACGATATTCGTTAATAGCTGGTATCATACTTAATCGTGTCGTTATTTACCTTTCTGTTCATACAATCGGAGATCAAAATTTTCTGGCTAGATGTGACGCGCTGAGATACTTGGAAATTAGAAGAGTGGTGTCTAAGACACGACCGTACTGTTATCGTTGGACTACGAAATTATTTCGCTCAATTCGCCTGTTTTATCACTTCGGTTATTATCTAAGGAAGATACGAAACGTAATAATTATTACTCTAGTAGTAATTGTTGTTGCTCGTTATTCGAATTATCTGCACAACACAAAAACACATTGAGAATGGGTATCGACTTTTCGGGGGCGAAGCACTTTTTCACTTCAAAATTTCAAAGTATTATTTCGTTCCCTCGGAAAATGATGGCGTAGAAAACTAATTTCCGGTGGCTTTCCATTAATACTCATTCCATTCTAAAGGCCAATTCAAATTTCAAATTTATTTACACTTTGTGCACAGTTCATTCTTGTTTGGTTTTGTGTGCTCTTTCACACTCTTGAATGAATATTCCGTTCTACCAGCAAAGGTTGTTGTTTACCTTTTTGCAAAGGTTTCTCAATTTTATTGTAAGGGGTTTGTCCTTCGAATAATATGATAGAATTCAATTGGAAATATTCCAAGAGTAAGAATGAATTATGTCTTACTTTCTGTTTTAAAGGGTAAATTACAATTGTTTGTCAACTTTATTTTTCGGAAATTTGCTTTTTCGACGACACGAAACTTGAGCGCTACGAAACTTGGGTGTTACGAAACTTGACATATCCAGATTTACACTTCAGATTTTCCTTTTTTCAGATTCCACATTTTTTTTAACTCACGCTATTAACACTTTGACGGGGTTTTGGCCAAAAAGTTCGTAAAAACCTGGAGAGCAGCACAATGCTTTATTCTTATACTAGATGGTGCCAGGGAACCCATCTAGCGTAAAATTTCATCCCCATCTGCCATATAAGGGTAAACACTACCCGTGTTCAGTACTGCCCCAACTCAAGATAAACGAGTAAAATATCGATAAAAATATTTATAAAACAATTATTTTTTTCGAAATTACATTTTTTATAACATTATTTCAAACTCGTAAAATGTCTTCTATTAAAACAATCCAGACAAAATTTTTCGGAGCATTCCGGGCAGTGACAAAATTGTAATTGGTAGAATAATACAAACAATGATGCCAAACTATGATATCGAAGTGTCCTACTATGTATTGAGGCCAGTAGAAAACGAAACGCACATTAGTTTTAACGTAAAACATGTATTGTAGCGCACACGTTTAATACTTTGGAAGATTTCGCGTGTGCAGTGCTACACTCATGGCCCCAGCGGAATAATTTTTGATTGCAGTACGGTACTCATGGCCGTCTAAGTGTTAAAAAAAATACGGTTAAATTTCTTTGTGCAATTTTTATCGAATACACTCTTTAGAATATACGAAATGTATGTGAAGTTTTGGCAAGATTTGACAAAATGTTACCAGAGTCGGAATATATTTCAGTAACAACAGAGTAAAGTTTTTTGTTGGAACTTAACTTCGTTCTACATTGTCAATCAGTTTCAATGTATAAATTACATTCATTGTCAAGTTGGCAACAGCATGAATTGCACAGCGTAGGGCTGATGCACAGCATGCACGCAGTTCAGAATAGGTGGTGTGAATGTTCATTAATTTTCGCTTTGTGAAAGTGCCGTTGAAAAATGAAAAAGATCCGTTATTATCGGATACTCTGACATCGGTCAATGCTGACATCACTCTACGAAAAATGTAACGATTCATTAAGAGTTTTCAAACGCATATTACTCAAAAACGTTATTGCGACATATGCTGTGTTGTATACCATTAGACAGGAAATTAGACAGCATTTTTTTGCTTAAAACATGAACAGTGAACATAGTGAAAAAAAATAACAATTTGACGATTAAACTGGGTATGTTTTCTTTCGATTGCACTAACCACTCACTTTCCTCCCCGACAATGTGAGTTGATGCGTATAATTAATTATTCTCCATTCACTGATAATAAGCATTTATTAGTTATTGTATTGTATGTGCCCAATCATATCGTGCTCAATTCGCGTTTTTATCGTGTAGGTCTTGCTACTAACAATTTATGTAATTGTGGTCTAGGATGCCATTATATCGAGCATGTTATTTGGTTATGTAAAAATGCAATTATTGAATTTAACTGGCTGATGATTTAGAAGATCGAAAGGGTTTACTTGCACTTATCAGATTATAATAATAGGGAAGTCGCTTTTTTGATATTATGCTTCCTATATATGTCTTCCTAAGAAACCCGCCTCACTCCCTCGAATGCAAAAGCCAATTGTACTTTCCCTTTCTTATATATAAGCAGAACTTAGCACCTAATGAGATCGAGCACTACAGCAGTTACACGAACTTCTCAAAAGAGCACTCATGGCCATAGAATACTCAATATACATCACCGGGCTATAGATTTATTATAAACAATGTTCCGGACGGGGGTCTCCGTAGCCACATTGGTTGCGCGTTCGCTTAGTAAGCGATCGATCGTGAGTTCAAAACTCAGGGCCCTCATTGACCATCTTTGTGTTGTTACAGAATAGCTACGTCCACGCAACAATCATCAGCGATGGAGATCGATCCACGGTCGAAATAAAATCGATTCATCCATACAACTGTGCTCTGCTCTGCAAGACACATCGGGCTGCTGTTCTATAAATACCTCAACAATGATCAATCAACTGTCTCCGCTGTCCGGTGGTCCAACTGTGGATAATGGAAGAACAGAAAGAATACTCTTACGCCTAAATGGCTACTGTGTGAATGTACCATATGTAATGGTATAGAAGGAATACTGGCGAATGACAACTGTGTAATGTGCTAATTATAGATATGATAACCATGTGACATGTACACGACTAAAATTCGTGTAAAAGTTGATGAAGAGAAATCGATCAAGTCACTTACACCCCTTGCATTCTAAGCCCCTCAAATGGAATAAGCGCGTTTCTAAATAAAAATTATGAATGAAAATCCACTCTCTTTTATCGAATTTAGATTCGATTGATTGCAGTAATACATTTTCTGTTGAATGAGGAAAGGTTTACGAAAGAAAATTGGATCAGATAATGATGAGGTGTCTTAAGGAAGGACCCGGGTCTGGAAAATCGAAAAAAATGATTTTTTTGTTTTTTGGGAAGCTTATGCCCTCAAAAATGTTGTGTGCGATATACTTTTTTGTTGGAAAATTACAGCCAAAAGTATGAGATCACCTCAAGGCTATTGTTTTGCTGTATGCATTTTCAAACGCGTTTTTCTCGAAACCATGTTTCTTAAACTGGTGGTATCGATATCTCAGGATCTACTCGACCAATTTGGCTGATTTTTTTTTATCAGCATGTAAGAATGAATTATCTAAAGCGTTGTCATCCATTGGAAGCGTTTTTCGATGTAATTTTCTACATCTTTTGTATAAGGTTTTTGTTGCTTGAAACCGATTCAGAGGCGATAACTGTGGATCATATTAATTGAGTCGAATTCCCAGTGAATATCTCAGATGAAGAAAATGGTAAGAAAGGATTCATTTCTTTCTCAATTTGATATTTTCCGCATCAGCTTACCATCGGCCAGTATGGCATACCCCCGATCGGGCCAATTTGCTCGCTTTCGACCGTAAACATTCTCACGAGAGAAATATCTTGTATGTGAGGGATGCTAGATCATTTTGACGTAGGATTACGTCTTTCGGAAACATATTGGGGTACAAATTGAAAATCGAGAATCGAGCACATCGCGAAAATTGTCCAATTTCAATGATGGATTGATGAAATTTTTGCGTCAATCGATTTCGGCACTCCATAACAATTTTTATATTGAATAAAATAATATATATCATTAAACTAACTATCAAACAATTGAAAAATCTCAACCCCTATCCTAACGGAAATACCCACTTCTGATTGGTCGAGATTGACGACACATGCGGCGGTTCCCTAACAGAGACATCAAACCAAGCTGCCTAGGGGAAATCGACATTGCAAATACATGAAAGTAAGGGGAGCTTTTGCTCCCACCGAGATGTGTTCCCAAATAGAGACATCAAAACCAAGCTGCCTGATGGAAATCGGCATTGCAAATACATGAAAGTCGGGGTCATTTTTATTTTGCAAGTGAGAAGAGTGATACGAATAATTCTAGCCAGAGATCGAAATGCTCGCCAATTTGAGACGAAAAACATCCGTTTTCACCCACAGGGAAAAATAGCTGAGAATATAAGAGGCGAGAGAATGTTATACGCTCACTTCGATTCTCGCGAGAAATTCAATGCTGATTTTTATAATAATGGTTTTTCACTTCTTCAGTTTGGTTTTGGTTTTTGGATAATGGTTTTTCACTTCTTCAGTACAGCTGAAAACGTTGCATGAAAATATGCGGCAATATTGGTTTTCATCGTGAAGTGAACATGAGATGGATTAATATTTGTACAATTCACACGCTGTCCAAATGCAGATCGTTTGAACGCTGTCCTAACAGACTAACGTTGGTAAAGTTTGCTATGATTTTTCGCTGCATATTTTCAGTACCAAATGAGAGACGAAAAAGCATTCTCGTTGAACTTCCGAGATAGAGATTTTCCACATCTCTTTCTCTCTGAAAAAGATTGTTCGGTGAAAAGGAAGAGACGAAAAAATCAACAATACACACAATTCATCGAAAACTAGATTGATTGACTGAATATTTATCGTGCATCCGAGCGAGGATTTCGATCTCTGATTCTAGCAAATAAAATTTAAAATTTAAACTTTAATGTTGGTTGCTTCGTGAAACTCCATATCAATGTCCGATCGTGTATTGTGAAAAATTCAGCACAAGGGTAGGTGTAAAATTGTATACGATAGCCGTTGTGTTAACCCTTTCCCGTACAACATAGAGTCTCACTACATATAGTACATATAGTATTAGATGTACATATAGTATTAGGTATTGTTAGTCCAATTAAAATTCGCATTGGGTTGAATAAACAATCAGAAAGTAAAAATTATAAAAGAAAATTACCTTTCCCATTTCAAATATATTTTCCCTATATTAAAGTAACATGTTTTTACTGATAAGAAAAATTGATAATTGTGTTCGGTATTGATAATTATCTTAGATTACATTGGTGAATTTTTTTTCTTTATTTCATCAATACATATCACAAGAGGCATCTCGTCTAGGATCATAGAGGGCGGTTCTCATCATATCTCGTTCCACTTCGGTATCCTTTATCTGATACGCACCATTCAACGACTGTTTATCATCCTTCTGTCATCATCACCCGTTAAACACTGGTGGAATGAACAAACAATACCCAACAACCAAACAAAACGGTCCTTTTCAGGTCCACCTAATCATTATCAAAGAGTTTAACGATGTAATTATCCAAAATCAACAGATAACCTAACGGAATCCTACGTCAATTATGCGGTCGTGTCTCGGACACAACCCTCCTGTGACCTTTTTTCAAATATCTTCTTCTTGAATGGCGTTAACGTTCCCTGTGGAACTTTTGCCGTCTCAACGTATGCATTAACTAGCGTCATTTATGAATACTTGTTTGAGATTTCTTAAGCCATATAACACGCCTTGAATGTATTCCGAGGGGCAAGCTCTAGAAGACGCGTGACCACAGTACAAGTCGAAGGAAATTTCTCTGACGAAAAAATCCCCCGGTCAGAACGGGAATCGAACCCGAACACCCGGCATGATAATGTGAGACGCTAACCACTCGGCCACGGGTGCACAAATATCTCTGCATGGCACGAATAAATGTCTTCAAATGTAATCATTATGAACAAAATGAGCAAACCATCACGATATTTCTGAATCATGTTCGATAAATCACACAAACAATTGTTTTCACCTACTTTGAAATGACCTCAGTATGTTTTCACAAAATTAAATGTTTTGACAACGAAAACATGTCTTCACATCTGGCAGCTATTTTATGTGCTTAGAGAATGCAGGAAAACAAGAGCGCGGACAGGAGAATTTATGCACGAATACTGGGAGAAAACGCTCACCGGAGAAATGGTTTCTTCTCTTCGCTGGTGGGCATGAAGTGAATAGATTGATGGAATCTCTCATTCATACAAGCTGTTTCTCTGAGCTTTATAGTCTCTGAGAGAAACAACTTATGGGCATATTATACTTCTGCTGGTCCATTCAACACCGTATGATTGGAAATTTAGAATTTGGGCGCCTTACAAAATAAAATTCGTAGCACTTTTGTTATTCAGTATCTAAAATACAGAACGAGTACAGATGACTGAGGGTTATCTCATCTAAGTACTGACGTAGTTGTTGCCTTACATTTTGAGAGCACGGTCAAGGTAAATCCATTCTCGCTTAGGGGGTGCGTATTACACACTTCTCCACTATTCGTGCACTCAAAGAATGGAAAATGAAACTTCAAATATACCTTAAACAAGTATTCAAATAACATCATGTAATAATTTTCATCCAAATTTTTAACAATGTTGTTTTTACTTCGGGTCTGTTATTATGATGAAGAGTTGGTTGAATTTATTTTTGATAAAATAGCCGGTCTTGGGTTGAATCAAATAAATAATGTTCATAATCGACAGAAATGCCTCTTGGATTTCTTGTTGACAAATATGACCGAAGATTTTTGTGTGACTGAATCATTAACTCCGCTTTGGAAAAATGAAGCTTTCCACACAGCTATCGAACATTCTATATTCATAGATAACACCCAAAAACCATTTGATTATGAATTCGAGGAAGTCTCTGATTACACTAAAGCAAATTACCAATCAATTAGGTGTAAGCTTAACTATATCATTTGGCAGGATTTATTTAGAAGTGTGGAAAACGTTGAAGTAGCAGTGACGACTTTTTACTCGATGATCAATGAAATTATAGAGGAGGAGATACCAACAAAACGAAAAAGGAGAAATATAAACACAAAATATCCGATTTGGTTTAATCAAAACATAAAGAATCTAAAAATAAAAAACCGACTTAAAAACAGAGTCGTACATAAGATCTAACCCTAAAAGTTTCTTTAATTACATAAAAACAAAATTCAAAAGCAATGGTTTTCCATCACGCATGCACTTTGACGATACCGTGGGGAATGACGCAGGAAAAATTTGCAACCTCTTTGCAACATTTTTTTCAAGAAGTTTATATTGTAACAGCTGAGGAGGACCGAGATCGTGACTTCTTTGCAAAACTTCAAGAATTTCCATGTGATGTTGGAGTCAGAAAACTAACTTACATTGAAATTTTTGACGCATTAAATTAGATTGATGTCTCGAAAGGGCCAGGTCCTGACGGAATTCCACCGGTTTTCATAAAAAAATTGGCATCTGAATTAACTCATTCACTTTTATGGCTTTTCGATAAATAAGTCATTGGAATCAGAAAGGTTCCCAAAAATATGGAAAAACTCTCTTCTTGTATATCCCAAAAATATGGAAAAACTCTCTTCTTGTATATCCGAAATAAGAAATTATCGTGGAGTAGCAATTATTTCTTGCATTCCAAAACTCTTTGAAGCCATAATAAACCAAAAACTTTTTCAACAAATAAAGACACGAAATACGAATAAGCAACACGGTTTTTTCAAAAGACGATCAACGACAACAAACTTGCTGGAATTTATCACATTCACTTTGAATGCAATGGATAATGGTAATCAAGTTGAAGCTCTATACACTGACTTTAGTAAGGCTCGTAAGAATAAGGATCGGATCGTGTTGACTTCTTCTTCTTCTTCTTCTTATATGGCACTAACGTTCCTAGAGGAACTCCGCCGTCTCAACGTAGTATTACTTGCGTCATTTTCATTAGTACTTAGTGGAGATTTCTATGCCAAATAACACGCCTTGAATGCATTCTGAGTGGCAAGCTCTAGAATACGCGTGACCACAGTGCAAGTCAGAGGAAATTTCTTTGAAGAAAAATTTCCCCGACCAGAACGGGAATCGAACCCGAACCCCCGGCATGTTAGGTTTGACGCTAACCACTCGGCCACGGGAGCACATCGTGTTGACTTACTCCTTCTTAAACTTCAAAAAATAGGGATAGATGTCAAGGTATTGAAATGGCTAAAATCATATTTGTCTGACCGCACGCTAATAGTATGATTTAATGGGAAAATTTCAAAACCAATATTTATTACATCCGAAGTTCCTCAAGGCTTTCATTTGGGTCCACTTTTGTTCATTTTATTTGTTAATCACGTTTGCGTTCTTCTTAACAGTGTTAAGGCACTTATCTACGCAGATGATATGAAATCGATATGGAAATAAAGAATGAAGAAGACTCTCAAACATTCAAAAATGAAATTGACATCTTTTATAATTGGTGCACTAAGAGTTTATTACAGCTCAATGTTAGGAAATGCACTTTGATGTCTTCTACAAGAAGAAGAACACCATTGAACAAAAGTGTTAGGCTGGGAAACCAACTCATAAATAGATGTCAACGAGTAAGAGACTTAGGCGTGGTCTTAGATTCGAAATTAACCTTTGTTGATCATTATAATACAATCATCCATAGCGCAAATAATATCTTGAGCTTCATCAAACGCTTTAGTTATGGTTTAGTTCCACGATCCGTACACAATAAAGACATTGTATATTAAATATGTCAGATCAATTCACGAATACTTTAGTATTGTATGGTCCCCCTATATAACTTCACACGAAGACAGAATTGAATCTGTACAAAAACAATTTTTATTATTTGCACTTCGTAAACTAGGCTGGTTTTCATATCATCTCCCTCCATATGAAGCACGCTGTATGCTAATCATTATTAAAAGCCTAAAAGAACGTTGGAACTCTGCCATGATTCTATTTAATAAGAAATACTAGGAAACCTAAATTTCTACGCACCGATAAGATACCTGAGAAACCCTAACATTTTCTACTTAGAAAACTGAAGAACGAATTATGATAAATATAGTCCTATCAATTGTATGATGAACTTCTGTAACGAACACAGTGAAATAATTGATGTAACCATGTCAAGGTCAATGCTTAAAGACTATCTGAACAGAATAAGATATAGTTAAATTTCATTGTAATATTTGGGCAGCATATTTAGTCTACGCTGGTTTGATGAAATAAATAAATAAAAAAAAATATTTTTGATTATGTAACTTGTTAAAATCCTCTTCTAAATTAAACGGATAAATAATCCAGTCAGCTCTCTTTAGTTTTTTTTTAGTTTTAAGTAAAAAATTTTAAGTAGTACTAACAATGTATCGGTCTACAATTTTGATTGAGACACTAAATAAATAAATAGATGCACACCATTGTTTAGGTGCAAAACGTGAGATTTTCTCAGCTAAAATCGAAGGAACTGAAACACGTACATGCAAAGCACGTGTACATTTAAAATGGCTGAACCTGTCAACATAATTGAGATGCATGATAAGACCACAAAAAAAATAATAAAATAATGAATCGAATATGCATAACCAGCGGAAATTCAAAAGTCGAGATATTTTCTGAGCCAGACCTCGAATATTTTTCCACTCCTGCACATGGTAATGTGAAATGAATACACAATTTCAGTGAAATTCCACCATTTCTATAAAAAACTGAAACACAAAATGCTTCAATCATAACGGGAAAATATATTTTTCATTGAAAACATTCATTTGAATTAGAACCACTTTTAAGTGAGTGAATTTTATGAAGTTCCACTACTTGTTCTGGTCCTCGACTAATGTTGTATTGTTCTAACCATTTGTGATATTGATGCGGTTCCTGAGAATGTATATAAGTGAATAAAAATGAAAATAAAATTAAAGTGAATAACTTGTTTATTTTACGCAGTGTTTTTCTGTTTACAAAAAAATCGCCCAATGTACGATTCTTTGAAATCAAAATATAAATAAGATCTGTTTTGAATATTGATTATTTGCCGCAAAAAAATACGAACAATGACTTTCATTTGAAGAATGTTCCACTGCTAAACCGCTAATGAGTTGAACATTGGAAGGAATCACAAAGGACAGACCCTTCACTTGCGAAATCCCCGAAAGGCAAATGGACGTGGATGAATGAATTCATGCGTGACATACTGCAGTAGGTAACAAGTTAAGCGCAACCGAAGCTCTCCTTCAACCTATCTGTTAGCCGGTTCCGTGTGAGAATGAACACAGAAAAGCTATATTCTGTTGTTTGGGTAAATGATTCATTCTGTGCAAGGCAATCACATCCTTTTCTCATTTCAAAGATAATAAAATTGTAAAATACTCCAGATGAATATATAATTAAATCCCAGTGATAGGCGCCGACTGCATCGATGGAAATTCCCAACATGAATAGGTATGTAACAGCGAGGGGGTTTCCCCTCTCATATCGCTGAGATTCATTTTTAGAAATTTCCGCAAAAATCCCATTTTTACGAGTTTGCACGCAAATCGGAACGCTCCCGATTGTCTCCCAACATAATTTTGCAGCACTCACACACACGCAACCCGCTTGGCCTTGCGACTGTCTTTTGCTGCAACAAAATTTTGTCCAATTCCTTCACGCCTAATGCAGCACAACAAAAAAAATATATACATCTCACTGTCGTCTCCTGTGTTGTATGTTGGTCCAATGAGCAAAACTGCCCAAACGATACTTTATACCGAAGAGGAGTGTATCCCAGCATTTGACTGACTGGTCGGTCGTTTCGTCGCTGGCTATCGGTCTTAGCATTGCTGTGTTGACTTAGTAGACTATTCAGTATCAATTCACACGCGATCGCGACTATTTGCGCGTGCGGCCGCTTTGGGCCTTCTTTTTCGGTAATTTTCGAGTGTTTGTTTTTTTTTCGTAGCACGCCTGACATCGTGCATCGTGTTGGATTTAAGTGACGTTACTTAATGTGCTGCTGACAATGCGTTTCGGCTTTCATGTAAGTCTGTTGAACTGGGTTTACGTTAGAGAAGATTTTTTGCTCACTCTAAGTAGATAGCGAATGATGCTCCGGCTTGGGTATGATTAAGTGAAGATCTCGAGAATCGATCAAGTGCGTTAGTCACGTGAGAACGACTCTCCGTGCGCCATCATTATATCATTTACATTCGAAACGCAAAACGTAATTACGGCAGGTGGTGGCGACCGGTGAATAACGACTTCGTGGTTGCGGAAGTTACAACAGCCAATTCGCCAATTCGTCGAGAGGGCAGCAAACAACAAGTGAAGATGAGTTCGGCGAAAGCACGTGGATTCGAACGAATTAATTAACCTGACTGCGCGAAGACGTCAGATGTAATAGATACAAAGCGATCGAGTTTTTGTGGGTTTAAAGTGAAAATAAAGGTTGTATGGTAAAGTTATGTATTTTAATATAAAACCAGCGTCCATTCGAATAGATTTTTTGAATGGGTGTTTTATAATGACCTTGCAGAATTTTTGAGATCAGATGAAAAATAAGGCAAAAATATATATCCACTTAATATTTTGTTAGACCGACCATCCATGGGATGGATGACAGCTTGACATCGGCGTTGCTTTGAAGCAACAAGCTTCGCTGTAGTTTCTGGTGCGTTTTAGTTCCGCTCAGTTGCAATTACTCACCATAGTGGTTGAATGCTTGTTGGACTGTTTTCTTGAACCTTAACCCTCAAAACAAACCTCAAAATTGTATTGGGTTAAGGTCAGGAGATTGTGCTGGCCATTCGAAATTTCTATTTATCTTTCCGTGAGCCAATTTTATATCAGCTTTGAGGTATGCTTTGGATCTCCACATTACTAGAACATATACCGACGACCAAATCTCAGTTTTTTTTTTGTTGCGAACTTGCTTTCGATTTAATATCTCCAGGCAGTCTTCCGAAAAACACTTACACATGTCCACGCGATGTGAAAATTCCATGTTTTTGTTTGAATTCCAACATGATTCTCGCTAGTGTTGAGTGTCTATCCCCAACACGAACAATGATACACAAACATAGACATGTGAAAACAAACACGATGTTTATAATTCAAGAACATCATGTACAAACATATCACCCGATGTCGCAGTATTCATTGCTTTCGTTTCGTTTCTTTTCATACACGGAAAGTAATTATTCATCCCAAAACATTTCTTCGTAGAATACTTTTTCACAGAAACGAACTTGAAATTTAGTTCGCATTTCAACAATTGCACGAACTAAGAGGCTATAAGTTCATGCACCAAAATATATATTTTTATTAAGGCTCATATGGCGTCAGCCTAACGGTGCCGGGAGTTCAATATTTTAACAATGTTTGCTTACAACTATGTTAGTAATATGTAACCGATTACTCGCGGTTGGCTCGAGGTTAGTATTACAAGTGTTCTCATAATTGGGATGTTGCAGTCTTTAGTGCTCTGTACGTGTGCCCGACATGGGATACTTCCTATTGGGATGCAGCTGACCGTTAATCAGCAACGACCCCCTAGTCTGCACCCCATATCTAGCGTGGTGCGTCTTTTTCGACTCGAGGAATCCAGGATAGAATGATCACTAGCCGACGCAATCATCAGCTCGTGTAGAGTTGTCATGAGCGGTACAACCTTTGGCTCTTGTTGAATCATCAGTGAACTGCACAACCTTCGGCCCGTGTATCTGTAAAGAGTGTGTGTATGTATTGCCGCGACTAAGTAAAAGTTTATAGATCGTTCATGCACATTTTGCAAGTCTGATTAAATAATCCTTGGTTTCGTTCAAAGAAAACATTCTCTGAATAGAAAGAAGCTTTCTATTTTTTTTTTGCGTGCATGTTGGCAATAAAAGTCTGGGGAGCCGACTGCACAGCGGGCGACGTCGTACAAATGCTGACCAAAAAAATAAATACCCAAAAATTAGTTTTAGATGCAACCTTCAGCGGCACACAGCAGAACCAGCAGAGAAATTTCAGCGGCTAAAACACACCATTAATTTCTCGATGTTATCACAAACTGAATGAAGCAAAAAACTAAAAGCTACACTTACACTGCACTACATATGCTATGTGTGCATGCGATTGCATCATCCTTTCTTCTCCTTTTCTCCGCTCGTTTTATAGCTCGGGTCGCGATCGTCGCGAACAAGCAGTATTGGCCATTTGTATTCAAAGATCCAGCCAAAATTGTTGCTCCCGTGGTCGAGTGGTTAGCGTCACGCCTAACATGTCACTGCTGAATAATTCAATTTTAGTACTTGTTCAAATAGCTAATAATAGCGAATGTTACATGAATTCAATATATAAATTGATGCGTGCACTAAATAATGATATGAAATGTGAAAAACTCTCATATCAATCGATGTTTATTTTGTTCAGAACAGAAAAAGAGGTTTATTTTATTTGCCCAATATGTTTGATGAAGCACCCATTGTCATGAAAGGAAAGCATTTTTTCCATGTCAACATACCAACACACCACGCGTTGAGTGGTGGTGGTGTGGTGTCCGATTCGTTTCTTCTACTCTACGCACTGCCGGTGCTTGGGGTGAAAATGCAAGAGAAACTGTACACCATGTTCGAACATCATGTGAAACATTGGGATTAAACATCGTATGTCCAAACATACCACGAATACAAACATGTCACATTTTCTAACATAGGTACGAAAAAATCATGTTTGTACTCAAACACAAAACTGTGAACAGCAGCTTGGACATGTTTATTCCGGTCGCAGTGTTTTTTGTGAAACATGGAAGACTGTCTCCAGGTAAACTTCTTTTATCAGTATTCCGTCCATGAACTTGAGTTCTCCGATGCCACACGATTCCGCAGAGCCCCAAACCATTATTCTACCTATACAGGAAATGGTAAAAATAGCACCTCCCCCCACACAGCCCTTTCTTCTATTTATTTAATTGTGCAGAGAAGGAGTCATCATGCATTTTGAACATAAGTATAAATAGGTTAGATATAAACCAAAGTCTAGTAAATCTATGACTACAGAAACATAATATGGATGAAAATAGCATTTTCTCCTACGTTGCCACTTTATCCGTAAAATTGTTTGTGGAGGGTTGTAATAACTTTGTAGCTAGGTGATGTATATTAAGTATCCTATGGCTATGATTGCTCTCTTGAGAAGTTCGTGTAGCTGTTGTAGCAAATTGTAGTAAAAATCATCGGGTTTTAAGTTCCGCTTATTTATAGGGAAGGAAATGGAGAACGAACAAGTGAGTTCAGGGATGTGAAACGAGCAAAATAATAACATAACTTCTAAGGAAGACATATTTGGGTAACATAATATTAAGATCGCGATTACTTAAGCTATCATGATAAGACATGTGTGAGTACACCTTTTCGAAATCAGCAGCCAGATAAATTCTTTAAATGCATTTTTTACATTACCAAACAATATGCTCGGTATCATGATATCCCGGACCCCAATTACAAAAATTGTTAGTAGCTAAATCTTCACGATGAAATCTTGAATTTAGAACGAATTGATTGGACATTAACCTGAACATCAATCTAATTAAATCTCTATCAAAGTTTAACCTTTTGAGCCAGGCTCTCGTCAAATCTATGGAATAGAGTAAAACCATCCAAGATCATCTCCATGATAATTCCAAGATCATTCCTTCATTCTGCCAGTTAATAAATGCCTATTTTCGGTAAATAGAGAATAATTTATCATACGCATCGACCCACATTGTGAGCTAACGTCGAATTTTAGGCAAAAAGATGGCTCGTTGCGTTGTAGAGGAATACGACAGACTAGTAAAATCGAAATAACATACCCATTCGTCCAATTGTTAACTTTTTTTACTATATGGTCGGGGTTGCAGTGTGTAGCAGACTGTAAAAAATCGAAATTGCATTCAACCAAAGCGACCCATAAACCCACAATATGGCCTCGGACGATAGTGATCGTTTTCTCCAACAAGGCAGATCCGAATCATTAACAGATTTTTCTGTTTCGGGCAGTTCTTGGGATCTGATGTCGTCGGGATCTGGTAAGTAAGATAGCCGAAGGGCTGCCATGAAGTGTAGAAGCGTGTTAATTGGACTGATCTGCACTTTTCAAAATTGCGTTCAACCACAACGAACCAAGTGTAATGCATTCTTGAATCGATTTATTTTCATTCATTAAGATATTATTATTTCAAACTGATTTGTCGTGACTTCTATATTGATCCCGTGATGCAGATTTCAAAGCGATTTGATTTCAGCGATCCTTGATATCCGGCCTTGATAAATCCTCAATTTTTTCAAGATACCAAACCTTCATGATTCGATGCGCCAATGTCCTCAATTCGTTGAAGCAGTAAATAGACATGGCTTGGATAACGAATTCAGTTTACTCAAGACGAATCTTATGGGGCAAAAATTGAGTGACTCAGATATATCTGTTGGATGCCAGAAGGCGTGATGTGAAATTTTTGTTTCCATTGACGAAAAATTTGAAGGCAAAGTTCAACAAAACCATGTATAAACATCATACAATTCAGAGGATTATGAGAAAATCTTTTTATGAATTATTTTTGTGTATTGATACGACTTCAACAACCCATGAAGAAGAAAAATAAATTCATTTTTCCCTTAATTTTTCAATACACATTTTTTACACAGATTTTCATCCTAAAGTACAGATGTACAGATTTTTTTCAGAAAATATTACAAAATTAAATGTGGAAACCCTGGTTGTCTCTGATGGACGTCCTGGTTACGTTTGTATTTGAGAACCACTCTCTCTAAACTTTTTTTTCTTATTTCAGCAATCGTACATTGGTGTTCTATTGTCAGTTTTCGGACACATGGGGGAATTTGTGGGCAGTTTGGAGCAGAATAAAACAGGCTTTGATCACGAAGCCTTCCCAACTAGACAATAACAACTGTATGCAATTTTAACATTTCTCAAAATGACGGGAACGGCAAACATGGTGCGAAGTATATTTGGGTGTGTAAACTTTTTTGGCATGTTTTGCTTCGGTTTGTTTTTGTTTTATGTGTCTCACGACATACTTATGATTACTTATGATAACTAAAATTTCAAGCACATTCGATTGGAAAATGATAAGTACTGAAAAAATTATGAAACAAATACACAAAGCAATTATTCCTAGTATATGTGAAAACAGGGGTGGATAAAAAATTTTAAACACCGTAAACACTGTAAAAAACATAGTTTACGTAATTAACTATGCTATATTTTTACTGCAAATTATTGATCTAATTTTAATATTCTTTTTATTATGTAGCATGTCCATTGCTGTATACAGTTCATCTTCATGAAACGATTGGAACAGTTTTTCAAAGATTCTATTCTTCGGTGAATTATTGGCAAATTGAAAGATTATCCATAATGTTCTTGACTGAAATTATGCTTTCGAGCCATGTATTTAGGAATGATAAATTATACTTATTAGAAATAATGTTTTACATTCATTGCCATTTGCCACTTTTTGTTTACTAGTGTTTAAGTTGATTGCATGCGAAGAGTACGGTGTTTATTCTGTATACCGTTTCGAAGATGTTTGTTTACGCCAAACAAACGTTATCAAAGCGATGCTTTGCATGAGAATTAGAAAAACGGTGCTCGTAAAGCGGTTAATTTACAATTTCTGTATTTTTGACGTAGGACTACGTCTAACCGGAAGATATAGGGGGTGAAATGGAAATCTAGGCACTGAACAAGTAGGAAAAAATACAAGATTTGGAACGCTTATAACTCGAGCATTTCTCAATAGATCGCAAAGGTTTTTGCATCAATTGATAGGAAATATATCTACGCATCTATCATAACGAATAACATTTAATTTTTCTTGAGATAAATAATTGAATAATTGTCAAATATCAAGCATTGTCAAAATGCACTATGTGCCCATTTTTGATTGGTCCATTTTGTGCTCCTCAAATCGTACCGACCAAAACGGGCAACCAGAGCAGCAGCGAAATAGAATGAAGCACGATTGGAAAGGAAAAAGAAAAAAATGAACGAAACATTGGTCGCAGTCTCACACATGCGTAATTCTGGAGCCAGCCAGTCAGCTTAAAAATCCCCGCTCAGCTGCCGTAACGATCACATTCTTTCTGTGGACACCGACTGGACAACATCGTTGCTGGACGAGCTGGACGGCGAGGGATCGAGTGCCTTTCTCAAGGCAAGAGAGTGGAGGTGGTAGCGTTGGAGTAAAGTAGAGTAGAGTTTTCAAAGGGGAGACGAATGAACTGCAAAAGTTTAAAGTCTCTATAATACAATACCTTCCTACCTTCCTTCCGTAACGATCATTCTCATTCAAACCGTACACCACATCGGTTCGCATCACAACACATCAACAAACCAACCCAAGCAGCCATATCTGGACACGGTAAAGGAGGAAAAGTGAAGGGAAAGGCAAAATCCCGCTCGAACCGTGTTGATCTGGAGTTCCCCGCAAGGGTAGCTAGGCCGAGCGCGTTAGTACCAGTGCACCAGTCCACCTAGCCGAAGTTATATAGTTTCGGCCGCCGAAGTGATCGAGTTAGCTGGCAAAGCTGCTCGCGACGATGAGAAAACCCGCATTCGGAACAGAACACATTCGGTTCGGTGGACATCAAGACAACAGGCAGTTGCAGCGAGTGGCGAGTGGCAAACGCAATCGCAAAACGGCATCAGGTAGCAGAAGTAAAAAAACTTTTCTTTATACAAACTGCTTTGGTGGCAAATCCAGAACAAGGCGGCATCGAGGGCGTTCGAAATGGTTTTTTTCAAAACCACGAGTACTAAGTTTTCTAAATTGGAACCATTCCATAAAACAAGGCGCTTTTCAGGGCCATTAAACCTTCAAAAAAAAGTTTATGAAATACAGTTCAATGCTTTCTAAAACAATATCCAAAATAATAATAAAACACAAATTATTTTTTCATAATTTGTTTGCCAGGATATGATGAGTATGTGAATTTGGCAGTTGTTCTGAGCTTATTGATTTTCACCAATTCTTAAATTGCTTCTAGATTGAAAGTACAGTAATTTACACTTATCTCGACATTTAGCTAATTGGACGGACCTGCAATGCGACATATTTAGTTGGACATTTTTGTAAACATAGAGTTCGGGGTCCAAATTATGACCCCACATTGAAAGTCGACACTGTACCACTGTCATCGCAAATGTTCAATTACAGGTTAAAATTACCTCCAATCCGATACTGAGTGGTGGTAATGCGACGTGCCATTGAATGTAATTTACTGTAAAATATGTCACAAGCTGAATGGGAAGAAATTTTCCAACTGTGAAAGCTGTGGCGAGTGGCAAATGCAATCGCTAAACAGAAAGGTTTAGCCGAACAAGATGGGGATATCGAGTGATAACAAAACAATAAACTCTTTAGATTGAAGATAATTTTGTGATCCTGAAAAGGACCCTTTTTAGCCTGCATGTGAATCCAACGAGCGAACAAATCGTAATGAATGTATTTTTTTGCCATCGCTCCCTTTTAACGCTCATTCGTTCGTCTCGTTGGACTCGCTCCTCTGGCTGAGTCTGCCGATTTGTCTCTATCCTGTGAGTGTGTACCGCTAGAGTATAAAACACGCGGACCCCAAAAAAATATCTTATTTTCTTTCAAACCGTAAACCCGTGTGGTTGTACGGCATCGGCATCGTGGACGTAACAAAGGAGGACAAGTTTAGGGAAAGGCAAAGTCTCACTCGAACCGTGCAGGTCTCCAGTTCCCTGTTGGTCGCATTCACTGATTGCTCCGCAAGGGTAACTAGGCCGAACGGATTGGTGCCGGAGCACCAGTATACCTAACAGCGATTATAGAGTTTCGGTCGTCGGAGTGCTCGAGTTGGCTTGCAAAGCTGCTCACGACAATCAGAAAACCCGCATCAAGAACAGAGCAGCTTCGGTTCGGCGCTCATCAAGGCAACAATTAGTTTCAGTGAGTGTGTTTCTCCGGCACGTCGCATTAAATGTAATTTACTGAACAACATGTCACAAGCTGGATGGGAAGAATTTTCCAAATGTGAAAGCTGTGGCTAGTGGCAAACGCAATAGCTAAACAGGAAGGTTTAACCGAACAAGATGGGAATATCGAGTGATAACAAAAACACAACACCAAAGGTTCTTTTCAGAACCATCAACATATTCATAAAGAGTAAACAGTAAACTAATCCATTTTTCAGGTAGATAGGTAGGTATTCACGTAGGAGAAGATATATTTAACAAAAGCTGTCCCCTTTGTATAGTCCTACGTCACTCCGGTTATATCCCCGACATTACCCACCCGTCTTTTTTTTTATCATCATATTATCTTTCTCTTTGGCGTTTGAAATATAGCCAGAAAATTTCTCATCCCTTGGGACTTCTTAATGCTAAAGGAAGACTAGGCTCTATGGAGTGCACGTATCTGCATGTTCGTGCTTAGTCTTGTCCTAGGGTAGGGGCTAAGGATGATCGACTTTTGGATGTCGGCCAACTACTTTTTCATATTCAGCACCTTTAACGCTTCCATTAGAGCCTTCGGGCAATTCCAGCTCCGAAGAGATCGTTCGATTGGATTGAGTTTTATGGCTAATGATCGGATTCCTTCCAAGGTGTAATTTTCTTCTACACTACTTGCAGAACGCAGCTGAACTGATACTCCGCTTGTGGCAAGTGCAGAGTGCTGGTTTCTCTACCCGCAACGCAAACAGTCTGGTATTGCGCGTTTTGATTGACGCCTTCTGCGAAGTATTTCCGCAGTTGTTGCACTTGGACAAACATATCAACGATTCCAACTCTTCCTTTTTTGTGTGTAACCCCCTCCCTCCCGCGCCTCCAGTGCATGCCGGCCTCTGTGATTTTTTTCCTTCTTTATTAAAGAGATTTTCAGCCAAATGCTGGTTCATCTCTAGGGCCTCTATGAATGATTTTCTCGCCTTCTTCTCAAGATTTTAAAGGTCAGTTTTTTGTCCTTTCAGCAAGGACACCTATTAAGACCAAACTTCATGTTGACGTCCCTGACGTCTTCGACAACCCAACAACTGGCGTGAATCGGCGTAGATCTTGAGATAACCAATGTAAACGGTATGGGTCACATGTTCTTCGCCATAACCATGTTTTATATTCATGACCGTTTTGCTTGAGCGACATGCTGAGGGGGTTCAGTGCCAGACAAAACCATAATAGGCTTGCTTTGAAATACCTCCTTGTTTATCTGCAGCTTTCATCGTGGCAATACCTTTTCCCAATCACTGCAGTGCTATAGACGGAAGGAGTCCAGACGAATCTAATGCTAATGGAAGCTAATAATTTTCTTCTACACTATCTTCGGAACTGATACACCGCCTGTACCAAGTGCAGAGTGCTGGTTCCTCTATAAAAGCACGAAAAAGCACTACTACGGCTTGACAATACATGGGTTCACGTTGTCAACTCGTTAAAATCTTCATGTAAACACTCAAACGGGAAATTCTATCCCCAGGTATCGCGGCGTTCACTATTTTTGTTCCATTCGATGGCTTAAGATCTGGCTAGTCAACAGTTCCGCTCATATGCAGACACGCGAAAATGACTTCATTTGTGAATAGCCCCAAAAGACGAAGACTCATGCTGTAACGGTATTCAAGCTCTGTCTGCAAAATGGGAAAAATTGTAGCTTACAATGGCCAATATTTTAAACGAATCATTTGTAAACAATTTTTCACAATAAAGTTAATTTTTTAAGCGAGCTTTGAACAAATAAATCAAATAATATTTTTTAATATCCATTATTTTATTCAGTGTTAATTATTTCTTTCGAAAATAGAAAAATGATCCCCCCAAACAAAAATTATTCAACATTTAAAAAGTTACAAGCGTGTGAAGTGGGAAGAGTTTTAAAAACACGTGCCCTGTGGCTCGCGGTTTTAGTTTTTTCTGGTTATCCTTAAGTTTCGGATAACCAAAAAAACCAAAACAGCGAAAGATCTATTAAGAAATACTTGTGTGTTTGTTCAGTGCCTAGATTTCCATTTTACCCCCTATATCTTCCGGTTAGCCGGTTAGTTCCGTAGTCCTACATCGAAATCAAATAGATTCTTGTTCAATAGAAACGTCTCTATGGTAAACAGTGTTTGGAGTTCGATCAAAATCGAATGATACACAATGTGTCATGCAAGTAAACTCTCACGAACATATAACCAAATATGAGAGGATCATTCAGATACTTGTATGAATGTCAGTAATCACTTGTGTAAAATTTAGTGATTAAACTAAGAGAGGAACGAAGACTGTTGATTGCATATCCGATCTGTATCAAACATCGCATACCATTTTCGAAGCCTGCATACAAGTTTGAACCGCATATATCGTCCCATTTTACTATAGCGAAACCCACTGCACAGAAAAGTGCAAAGTAATAAATGATACAAGAAAAATTACGTCATCATTCAGTCACCATTTGCGGAGAGCAGCGAATGGGAAAAAGAGATAAAACGAGAGAGTTTTTGCTTCTCACTGGAGGGGTGTTGCTAGTAAAACTATGCGTTCTATATGAATATACATATTTCAAGGGATAGCGGCGTTAAAAATGAAAAATATAATCTGACTACCCTTCTTTGAGCTTCTATCGAGCTAAATAATCATATAGTTTGCACTCTCTGAGACTTAAAAATCAGGATCTGCTACATTAGTTGAATATGAATCTTTCGCTTTGTGTGGTCCGTACGATCCTGCTGTTTCATGATGCATGGAGAGGTCGATATGCATATGTTATAGGCAATGAAGAAAATAAGCTTTCTGACCAAAAGCGTATATGATAGCTTTGCTTGCATGCTGGTGTGCAATAAAGTGCGAGCCGATGCAGAGTTGTCTCGTTCTCTTTTGTGTCGTGATTTGCAACACATAACAACAAAAGAATACCGCTGGGGGAAATGTTTCCTGAAAGATCATATTTGAACGAACGAAAGCGATTTTTTCAATGAGTGGATCATTTGGCAAACACTGATGGTAAATGAAAACAATTTTTTTCGCACGTTTTTAATAACGACTTCAGTTTTCTAAAAACAGTAAAACTTAAAAAAATAAAATAAAAATGTTATTGGTTCATGCGAAAGTGAAAGATATACGAGGTATGCTCATACCAAATTTGAAATAAATCGGTTCAGTTGAATTTGAGATATCGTTTACGCCATTTTGGAAAAAGTAGAGAAAACGATTTTAAAGTTTGTTGTCAATAATTTACTTGGTAAACAATGACAATTTCAATAAAAATTTTCCAAGAACATATTCTTGAATATCTAAACGTCAGAAATATGGAGAAAAAAATGGTTTTTATTTTTAGAATTTCTAGACTAGAATATCCCTTTAAAAACAGCGAGAACTTTGTAGCGCACCATTGCAGCTTGCCGTTTTTTAGTTATATCGGTTTCTAGAAAAAAGTCACAGGAGAGTTGTGTCCGCATAGTTGACGTAGGGCTCCGTTAGGCTACCTGTTGGATGCTGGTTTCAGATATGTTTGAAAAATTAGATCGTTAAACTTTTTGATAATGATTTGGTGGTCCTGAAAACCGTCCTGAAGACCGTTTTGAAGAAATCCCTTTTTGGAATATTCATTATCCCATCCGTTCATTTTGATAAGACTCATTTAGCAATTTAGCTGAAACAGAGCCGAATTTATCGTGTACATTTTTTCTCATGTTGTATATTACACAGTAACCATTTATGCGTAAGAGTATTCCTATCTTATCGATACACTTTTTTTTATCTATTACACATTAGCCATTCAGGCGCAAGATTCCTATTCTATCGATAGACAACACATGTGTCCTTTTTCGGCGTAAGAATATTCCTTTTGTTCGAATATTCACAATTGGACTACATACACAGCGGGACTGTTGATATGAGGCCATTGTTGTGATATAAATAGCACCAATTACCGACGCAGCAGATTGTATGTGGAATGAGAGGCTTTGATACCCATCACATGATAATTGATGCATGGACGTAGTAGTTAGAACACTGGTTTTCAACCTTTCTTACACCATCCCCCCCTTTAAGAAAATTAATCCCAATGTTTTCCCCTATCAGTATTATCTAAAAAAAAATCTGTAGCATATCAGTAAAATAATGAAAGAATACTAACGGTTTTCAAGTTATATTCGCAATAAATTTGATTTTGTACTTGCATCTGACTGTAAAAAATTTCCGCCAAAATCATAATTCTTGAGAACGTTGTCGAAAAGCACACCTCATGTCATCTTCGATATCTACTCTGTTACGGTGTTTTGTTTCCATCAGAAATCCAGATTCACATGAATACTACGCAAAACGACTCTCGTAACGCTTATCACGTATATCAGGATAAGAATCGATCATTTGTAGATCAATGAGCTTGTTGATCCGAAACTTTCGTCACTACCAATCGAAAGGGAGTTCAAACGATGTCCAAATCTTGTTCTTTGGCATAAGGAAAATATGTGTCAAGTTCAAGTTGTTGCAAAATATCTTGACAAATAATGTACATTTTCTTTTTGTTAAGGTCTTCTGTACTGTTCCGTCGAATAACACACAAAGATGGTCAGTTGAGAGCCCTGAGTTATGAGCTCATGATTGTTTGCTTAGTATCGAACACGCAAGCAATTAGGCTACGAAGACGCCGCATAAACTTTCCTTGAGTGAAGATGAACACAACGAAACAAACATATTAAATCGGACGATCCGTTCTCGAGCGGAAACACATATTGGTTTTTGTTTATGAAAATTGAAATGAATCGTTCATATTTGAAACCATTTTTAACACAACTGCTACCATATACTATTTTACACTTACACTTGCGCTAAACGTTTTACAATGCATGAACGGTCATCGATATGAAATTTCGCGAAGCCTTTTTTTAATTGCCAGAATTAATCGTATCACTCACCTTACTTGCAATACAAAAATTCTTCCGACATACATATATTCACAATGTCGATTTCCCCAGGCCCCTTGGTTTTGAAGTTTGGGTTAAGGAACACATTTCGGTGGAACAAAAGTTCTCCCAACTTACATGTATTTGCAATGCCGATATCGCCAGGCACCTTGGTTTTGAAGTCTATAGTTTCGTCTTCTATACATATAAAAATGGGTTTCTGATTCTTAGGGACTCGGAAACTACTGAACCGATCAACATGAATATTGGTATGTAGGGGTTTTTCGGCCGGGGAAGGTTTTCGTGATAGTTTGAGACCCCTCCTCCCTCTCTAAGGGCCATACAAATGAAACACAAATTTCTACATAACTCGAAAACTAATCAAGCAAATGGTGAATAGACATTCCTCCCCTCTCTCTGAGGAGGGGGGCTGCCATACAAATGTACCATACATTTCCGCATAATTCAACAACTAATCATTGCATTGCTGAACAAAATTTGGCATGTGTAGGTTTTAGGGGGCAAGAAACATTTCTAAGATGGTTCAACACTCCTCCCACCTTTCTGAGGGGGGAGGCCATAGAAATGAAACACAAATTTCTGCATAACTCGAGAACTAATCAAGCAAATTGAACCAAATTAGGCATATGGAGGTTTTCGGATGCAATAAATGTTTCTATAATGGTTAGACTCTCCACCTCCCTCTCTAAGGGGGCTGCTATACAAATGAAGCATAAATTCCAGCATTACTCGAGAATTAATCAAGCAAATGAAACTAAATTTGGCATGTGAAGGTTTTAGGGTACAATAAATGTTTTTAATGTGGTTAGATACTCCTTCCCCCTCTCTAAGGGGGAGGGCTTCCATACAAATGAAACACAAATTTCTGCATAACTCGAAAAATAATCAAACAAAAAAAACCAAATTAGGCATATTGAGGTTTTAGGATGCAATAAATGTTTCTATGATGGTTAGACTCTCAACCTCCCTCTCTAAGAGTGGGCTGTCATACGAATGAAGCACAAATTTCTGCATAACTCGAAAACTGATCAATCAAATGGAGCCAAATTTGGAATGTGAAGGTTTTACGGGGCACGAAACGTTTATATGGTGAATACACTCCTCCCGCTCTCTAAGGGGGGACTGCTATACAAACGAAATACAAACTTCTGCATAACTCGAGAACTAATCAAGCACAATTTGGGATGTGAGAGTTTTTGGGTATGAGAAATGTTTCTATGATGGTATGACACCCCTCCATTTCTGGAATGGAGAGGGGGTCCCATAAAAATATTACACATAGGGTAAATGATCTTGGTTTGTCCGATTTGGGGTGTTTTTACGCAACTAGTAAATGCAAATCGATTTTTCTTCATGAAAACCAAATATAATCGATACGAGTTTGGGTTTGTTGAAAAGCCCCAAGTCTCTAGTTGCTAATACTACCATAAGGCGTTGAAATTATTCAAATTTTTATGTTTTTAACGATTTTCCTCAAAGAGGAATTATGACCTCTGATCATGGTTTGTCCTGCTTTAGAAATCACCATTTTTGAATGAAAACATTCGGATTCTCAAGTAAATATTGCATTTATCATTGCTTGAGTTTACTGTCATCATATTGATCCATTCCTAATTTAGGCTTTCTTCAGAATATTGCATTTTCTTGGGCATTGTAAAAGTGTAAACACACTCAACATAAAGAAACATTATTCCTGCTATACGCGAAGGACACCATAAATAAACTGCAGCGCACCAAGCGGTTGCCATAGAAATCATGTGGACAAAACAACATTATTCAATTGGACAACTCATGATCAGAATTGAATTCATCTAAATGCGTTAATTTAATGGTTTAGCTATGTTAATCTATTACAAATGGTGTGCAAGCATGATGTTTACAATATTTGTAGGTGTTATAATCTAGAAAAGGTCTGAATACGTGAGAAATGATTATCTGGTGATCGACTGAAAGTTAGCTCGAATGAGGGGCGCGTTGACACCAATAGATGGTGTATTTTATAATCCTTTAAAACATGTGATTCCGTAAAAATATACAATAAAACTACTGTAAATCATGAAATAGACAATTTTATTTATATGTTTTGAAACACTCGAATACCTGATTTGACAAAGGTGTACTGAATTAGAGCATTCAAAAAAGTGGACAAACCATGATCATATTTTCGACTGGACAAACCAAAATCATTTACCTTATATCAACCAAAAATATTCAAACCAAACATGACAATTGAAAAATTTCGGAAAACTCTGAAGGAAAAAGGGAAAATTCGGACTATTTATTTTCTATATGTTCTACAATTACATTGTGACAAGTGCTGTTAGTCCATTTGATGTTTGCGCTAACGAAATTGATCTTTGTTCGAAACTGGAAAATGGAATTCAATGTGATGAAACGCACTCTTATATCTTCTTTCATCTATACCAAAAAAAAGGATCGCCGGATGTGTTGATAAGAGGAGAACTCGAGGAAGGAATTGTCCGATTTAGGGCTGTCTATATTTCTATCTTATTTTCTGTATAAAAAATTCATGTCATGTAACGGAGAAACATGTTATTTGCAAGTGGTTGAAAAATCTTGAATGAGAATTGTGTCTGGAAATAATCTGATATTATAATAATGAGTTTTGTTAGAAATACTAGGAATTTAATAGTACAAGGTAAATTAAACGGGGTCGATTAGAAGATCAGTCAAATGAACAGTTCTGCGATTGGACCCATGAATTTGCTCATAGTAAAAAAACGTGAATGTTTGAAGGTTTGCCGGTCAGCTAGTAAAATATATAATTTTATTTCATTTTCATTGTAATGAAATTGTTATGGAGTGCCCAAAATAATTGGTGCAAAACTCTTGTGAACCATCAGAAAATGACTGAGTAATAATTGGATGCTTCAATTACCAAATCGATTAACTCCATAAAACAAGATGTTGAGAAAAATGATAAAATATTATATGAGGGGCTTAGAATGCAAGGGGTGTAAGTGACTTGATCGATTTCTCTTCATCAACTTTTTATTTAGTTAATAATCCGACTGCAAAAACGTTCCAAATTAAGTTTGCTATAGAATCCGATAGATGAGGTTCTGACCTATCTTCCACATTGTCAAATACAGCTGGGAATGTATTTGCAGCGAAGTTATGACCAAAAAAGAGAGTCGATGTAGAGAAATCGATCAAATCACTTACACCCCTTTCATTCTAAGCCCCTCATATGTTTTATTATTATTTATTATTCAATGGCTAGAAATGTTTTGTCATTTAGTGGTGTTAATACTTATTATTGAAGAAATTTGTTTTGAATATATATACAGTTAGGGGCTAATCAAGTGCTTTGACACTAAAATTTAATAATATAAAAAAAATGGAGTTAATCGATTTGGCCAGTGAAGCATCCAAATGTGAGTATAAGAGGAAGCTTGTTCCTTCGATTTCAACCAATCAGAACTAGGTTCAAGTACCTAATTTAAGTAGTACTTAACCTTATGGTAGTACCTAACCTCATGGGTTTAAAGAAATTAGGTAGCTTAAGTATCTAATTTTTTTTAAACCCATAAAATTTCAATAAATTCCGAGCGTGTGCTATTAATCTGATAATCGAGTTGGAACGAAATTCTTCTTAACGCCACATTCAAGAAGCTAGTCTCCAGCCATACTTAGGTGGTGGTTATCGTGTTGTTTTATCTCCGTATATAATCTCCTCGGAAATCATCATCCAGTTTCCCTCTTTGTTTGCCGTTAAACAGTACAGCGAAAAAAGTTGACTTATCCCACTCGCGAGTATCACGCGAAAACAAACACTGCTTCAGTTTCATTCATGATCCTTCTTCACATTGCATGTTTACAAACTGTGGCAAATCCGATAGATAGCTCTCACTACCCCCATCCCATTTCCAAGAGTCGTGGGATGATTTTCCGACCCACCGGACCAGACCAGACGATACGACTTCCCGACTGATTGTTTATTTATATCCATCCCGAGAATGTATAGTGTCGCACGACATCTTCGTTGGCGACGTGCCTTTCTCTGCCGGTGGAATCTTGTGAGGCTATTTTTTACTCACTTCGAAAATAGTACTTGACACTAATGATAGTTGCCCGCCGGTTGAAGTACCCGTTATGAGATTTAAAAAAAAAGTGTCTGCGCCGCGTATGTGGTAAGACGACTGATAAGATGTCAGAGTAGCTTCGCATTGGAATCCGGTGGCAACGTTTTCGAATGTTCTTCTATTGAGTGTGGGATGAGGTGGGAGAATCCGCGTGGAGTAGGTTCGCTAATGAACGCGCTATTGTTGGCACATTGACACGTATTGTCACGTGTCTATTGAGGCAATAAGCGGAATTGTCGACCTCCACATATGATACAAGCTTCAGTTACCTACAGGTTGACAGATCACAATCAGATAAAAAATTTCCAGTTACATTAACACCTCTCGTTAGTGCTGTGAATTCCATACGAACAGATACCAAGTTACAAATTTTAACAAAAACAACCCTTCGTCACGGTTCGTTGGAAATTTATAATTATTCGGACACTTACCAGTCACGAAAGCTGTACACAAATGATGGCAATAGAACGGACAATTAACTCCCAGCCGATAATTGTACCCAATTAAGGGGAATTTTGCTTCGTTATGTATCGATGCTAAATTAAGTCTCGCTGATTTCGATGGGTTTGTGTGTCCAGAGAGATGGTCTGGTCAAGGTTATAAGCATTTTTTAAATCAAAATCTCCCTCAACGCCTGTAAAAGCCTCGAGCAACAACTTTATCGTATTGATAACAGCGTTTTACCACGGCAATTCTATTTGCTGTTCGTTTTGATAACAGAATAACAGCCGAGGGAGGAATTGAACAGCATCATCCGCTAGGATGCACAAAGTTTTTATATGTGGCAACGCCGATGCCATTGTGTCAAAGTGATGATAGCCGATAAAGAGCATCTTATCTCGGAGCCATTTCAGCACACCACGTACTCAGCGGATGAAGGTTCGGTGTAAGCTGATCAGGGCAAATGATGCGTATACAAAACTGTGTCGTATCTGACTGGGATGTGAGCGTTGTGTAGAGGGATGTTGACTTTTGTCCGATGTGTTGAGTGGAGAAAAATTCGTAGCAGTCTGTTTTGTTTACTCGGCATTATTTCTGTAAGAAATTTTGGATTGAAATTAGGGGTTCCTTAGGTACTAGAACTGGAATTTCCCCACGAGATTAGCTACAGCATAATCCTTAGTTACCTACCCCCATAAAATATCTCAACATTGGCATACTTATTTGACCTAATTTTTAATTTTTTTTAAAATTATTTAGAATGTTACAGTTACTGTAAAAAAGTTGAATAATTTATCAGTAGATTTCGCATAGAACCCTGTCACGCCCCCCCCCCCCCCTTTTTATTAGATTTTTTAAATTTCATACAATTCTGATCTGAACTCGATTCAGTCCCATTCCACTAATTTTTTTTTACGAATAATTTCTATTCATTTTAACCGTTCGATCCAGGCGAAGCGCGATATCGTTCCTCTTGTGATTTTTGTCATTTTCTGATGAAAATAAATTTAAAACGAATATGAAAATATATAATATAGAATAATATATTTTGTGATATATAAGTTTTAAATTCAAAATTAAATTTTTAAGTAAGTTTTCTCGACGGTGTTAATAATTGTTAATATTTTTCCTTGAAAGTTCATTTATTTTTCAAGAATTTGTTTTCATCAGACAGCTGGCTTCTGAGATTTTTTTTTAAATGTAATTTATGTAGCCTCCAGCGTATGTATCAAATTAAAAAAACTATCTGTAGAGGGTCTGGGCAGCGTCGGCTAATTAGACTTGGAAATGCTCTGTGGTAAACTGTACGAAGCGATTAATTTGTATGGAGTTTAGCGAGAGAAAATTACGATAACAGAAACATAATAGGGGAAAGTGGAGCAGTTTCGGACAAGGCTTGTAAAAAATAAGTGGTACAATTTTCAACCAAATTAAAAAATATAAGTGAGTTAGCAGCCCTTCCACCAACATATGTCATATACTTTGACAACTCCTGGCCGTTTATTACTTACGAAATCAACGAAGTGCCCTTTGTCATACTCGTTTCGAAACTTTTGAGCATGAAGTTGTAAGTATTTCCACAGTTCCTTCATGAACGATTTAGAAATTTAAGTACACCATCTCAGTTAGTAACTAAAATGAAAACGGGCAAACAACGGAGAAACAACGGTCTATTTATTAGATAAAATTTTGATATCTTTGGATAGTGGTGGGGCACATTCGGACACTGTTCAATACCTCATCAAATTTGTGTTTGATTGTTGTGAACAAACAAACTTCAATTTAGTGTTAATCTCAGGCCTGATGGTTCAGGATGGATGATGGTTCGAAACTACAAAAAGAAAACCCATAGAACCAGCATCAACGAAGATGAGATGGAAAGAGCTATCGAACGAGTTTCGAACGGAACGTTTTCATGATTCTATGCTCACAGATGGTCCAACTGGGTCCATTGGCTTTGCCAATTGCCCAACTAGCGGTTGTATGACGGGAAAACTGTTTCTCAATGTTCTGAAATATTTGAAAAGAGTAGCAAAAAGCAGCGTAAAAGAATCAATTTTACTATTGCTCGACAATCACACCAATCAGTGCAATTTGGAAACAATTAAATATTGCCGAGAAAATTGCATAATTATTGTATCATTTCCACCAAATGTCACACATCGCTTACAGCCGCTGGATGTGTCAGTTATGGCCCCTTTCAAGCAAAAGCTCTCAGTTTTCCAGAATGTTTGACTACATTTTTTTAAGACAAGGATTTTGATTGCTCAAATGATTTCACCCACTAGAGCGGAAGTAGCAACTGACTCGTCAACAATGCTGCAAAACATTGTGTCTACAGCACAGAACGATTTTACTTTGGCAACTTTGGCCTCGGAAAATGCCATCGTGGAAAACCACCACTCGTGGACGGAAGAATGCAAAATCACGAATTTTGACTGACTCTCCATAGTAAGCAGGTTCCTTTCAGACAAATACTGACAAACAGAAGAATGCATAAAATTCTGGAAATAAGAGGAAACGGAAGTACTGTTGATAAACACAACATTTTCAAGCATTTTTGCTCGTTGTCCGAAAGTGCCCCGGGATTGTCCGAAACTGCCCCACACATGAGGCAAACAAAAGGCACAAAAGACAAATAGGCAATTTTCAAAAATTCGAATAAACCATTCGGGATGAATTCGGGGGGGATGAAGGATGAATTCAGGATTGTTTTTGAAGTTTACAAAAAATATTAAAAATCAAGGAAAAAAACTGTCCGAATGTGTTCCCCTCTCTCCTATGATCTCTAATAAAGTCAAGAATAGATTGACGTTGCTCCCATGGCTCCCGTTGCTCATCATGCCGGGGGTTCAGGTTCGATTCCCGTTCAGGACGGGATATATTTCGTCAAAAAAATTTGTTCCGACTCGTACTGTGATCAACGCGTATTCCACAGCCTGCCACTTAGAATACATTCAAGGCGTATTGTATGACATAAGGAATCTCAACTGAGTACTACTAATAAAAATGACGCAAGTAATACCTACGTTTAGTCGGCGAAAGTTCCATTGGGAACGTTAGTGCCATTCAAGTAGAAGTTTAACGTGTGTTCTCCGAAAATTGTCCGAAAGGAAAACGTTTTTTCCGAAAACACTTTCAACGAAAACGAAACAGTTTCAACGTCCACGTCACGATAGCAATTCGTATCACTCTCAAATCTAGAATGGAAACACATTGTAAAGGGACAGATTGAGATGACTCTTCAGAATTTGGTTTTGTAGCTGACACAATAAGAGACAACTTTTTTAAAGTTGAAAATGAATGTTGATCACACAATAGGACAAATAGATTGGTGGTTGATCATCATCACCATTGTTTAGTCATAGACCGTTATTTTCTGTATTGTACGAAGAAGTCGTCTTCAATCTTCTTGGTCCGTTGCCGCGGCTTGCCAGTTACGTTGTCTGCGAAGAGTCGAAGAGTCGCACGCTGCGCGTTTATTTGTCTTTGTTCCTGGTGGTTCGTTATCCGGGTTGTCGTCCAACATACTTACAACCTACGACAGTCCACCGTAATCGTCCGATTCCCGATGAGATTGGGTTCTTTCAGCCGATGATACAGTTCGGGGTTAGATGTTCAGCATTACCTTGCCGTAAATCCCTTCGAAATTAAAACTACTCGTTCGATTGTTATTAATTATGCGTAGACACGTTGTATTTGCGTCATTTCTTCAGAACCTACCGAGTTGATTCACAGGCGGTTCCCAAAATTTTAAAGAGTGTCTTGTAGGTTGTGCTCAACATGTGATCGCGGTATCTACCGCAATCCAATTTTTCTTTATTTGTAGATTTGTCTCACAATACTGTCCACCCATAAAGTTTGATAATTACCCGGTGCAACGCTCTAACACTACCATATGTCCACAGTTCACAAGGTAGTCGATCAACTCCAGCTACTTTGTTGGTCTTCAGCACACCGATCTCCCCCTCAACTTTCAGGAGAACAGGGGCGAGTGTTCGGTAATATTTCGCGCGAACCCCTAGATCTGTTGCGACATGCATTCGTCTTCTGCTACATCGCCGTTTAGATGTTCGTCAAAATACTGATCCCACCTTTCGGTCACCTCACACTTGTTCGTGAGAAGGTTATCGTACAAATCAATTCAGGCTTTGTCGGCTTGTGGTACGTAAGCTTTCCGTGAACTGTTTAACTTTTTGTAAAACTGTTATGTGTCATTGCTACGGTACAGCGCTCCCATCGATTCGCGATCTCGATCTTCCTGTAGGTGATTTGTTTTTAGAACCGTGATTCATCTGTTCCCCTACTCCTTGTATCGTTCCACTTTCGCTATTGTGCGATGTTCTTTTTCTCGATTAACCACTCGCATTCGCCATCAAATCAGTCATTCTTTGGATTCCGATATGAAGGTCGCGAAGTTTATACATTGGTGCATCTTGCCCAGCATTACAAGGCCGGTTACCAACTTGTCGTAGTGCCACGGGGACAATGCAGCCGTCCCTAACATGGAGAGCAGGTGCTCAGATAGGCTACACTTTCCGTGGGGAGGGGGTGCCCTAACTTCCAAGTCGATATACGACCAAGGTAGTGCCGGAGTTCTTTACCCCATCTTCACTATGGCTGCGTCACTATAGATGTTACTGAACGAAAATCTAGTAAACAACGAATGGGATACATAAGCTATTGTCATCGACGAATATTGTTCGAAAAACATCGTGAAACGAGTATCTCGTTTCAAGATCATATTCTTCGATTTCCTCTAATGGTAGATTATCGATATTGATAGGAACAAACAATCGATGAAGTTCTTGTATACTCGATTTAGACTCAACACAAGGGATACATAAAGATTAATATCGGAAACAGGAAGTAGAGATACACAACTTTCACATACATACTGATTTTGAATACGTTTGAAAAAATCCATTATTCAACTCTTTGATAGTTATTTGATAACCTTGGAAAGGGCTGTTTTATTTGTTTGTTGGGTATTGTTCATTCACTCCATCAGTGGTACAATTGTTACGTTATTGGCAGAAGGTCGGCTATAAGTCGTTGGATGGTATATATTACGATAAAAGATGCCAAAGTGGAATGAGATATGTTGATAGCTGCCCTATGTGGCCCTGGACGGGATGGCTTCTGCGTTTTGCATGAATAAAATAATAAAAAGTATGTATGGATGAATAATAGATTCTCCACTACCTTTTTCGTTTCAAACAAACGGAACCGCATAAGCTCGCCGAAGACAAAAAAAGACAGATCAAATGACGATCCGTTCTCGATGCGCAAATAAACATTTATGGTGATTGATTTTAATATATTGTTAACTACGGCTTTAGCCGTACTGCCCAGCTTAGCTCACCCAGTGTTTTATATTTCTCAGGGTCGGCTTTGGCCCTCGGGAAGACTGTTCCGAACTTCTGGAAACCAGTAAAGCGGAGAACCGAAATGCGGACACGAGAAGTTGTCTGGACAAACGGACTGGCTTTGATGATAGAGGAAAATAGAGAATAGTTAGAGTTGATTTTTCTTTAAAATTGTATTTTTTCGGTTTATCGGGTTAGTATGGTATCGTAATCGTTGGGGCCCTTGCTGTCCTTCGTGGTCGTCGTCGTCGCGCTGCTGATCACCGTTGATGCTGGAAGGAAGGAGGTGCTTTCCTGGATTCTCCGAAATCTCAATCGCCCTGAAAGCTTCGCGTGAGAACGTGGTGGTAGGTGGTAGAAATCGATCAAATCACTTACACCACTTACATTCTAAGCCCCTCAATTAACTTTCTCCAACTTTTCCGCTCGTTTTTCGTTTCCTGGCTCCGGACAAAGTGACCAAGTCAAAACAATCTTTCCTTCTAAGTCACCTCCTTCCCTTTCCTCTCGTTCATTTCCTGCTCCCATTTCCTTCTTCCATTTCTTCCCGGAAGGACATCTGTCAATCCTGACAGATGTCTTTTTCGCCTGATGTCAAACCACGTCGGTCTGATGTCGGGTTAGTCGGTTTACATCGATTTTTTGGCAAGGTATTTACATTTAACAACAATTAGACCAGTCACAACAAAACAAAATTTTACTTACAAACTAAAGAGATATTATTTGACACAGACAACATATTGCGACCGATGACTTAAAAAATGATCGGTGACAATATGAATATTGTAAAAAAAACTATCCTGGGTGTCAACCTGTTTCCAACAAAACTGCTGCCAGAAAGTGTTACACTTACACTTACACTTCTGCTTATGCTTATGCTTTTTCTCGCTGTATAAACCTTCCTTGGGCAGAGACGAACCCAACAACACAGACAGCTCGAATCGGCCGATCCATTCTCGTCTGGAAATCCGATCCATTGCGAGGGAAAATTGTAACATCTTTGCAGCTGCTGATATAATTCATACGATTATCTTTCTTCTCTTTGGGTCCCTTTTGATTGGTGGCGGAAATCGCTTCACGTTTCGAAATGAACTGAATGCTCCTCGCCGCTAGACCGTCACATTAATGTATTTCTGATAGGCTGATGAATCACTAAGGGGTGGGGCTTGCGACGCAGTTCTCAAGAACTGAACACCTAGCGATCTGCCCCAATGTATGCTAAATTCTCTCGATTTAGTACAACCGCCGCCGCACATACAGTTATTTTATTGTACATGGTCATATTCGTATTGAATGAACAACTGAGATTGCTTGTACTAGTCGACCAACCAGAACGTGAGATTTTCGTTTAGATAAGATTCGAAGGTTCATTAAAATGAATTGTTATGGAGTACTCAAATCGACTGATGTAAAAATCTCATAAATCCATCATGAGTATCATACGTAAACGCATCGCGGCAATCGTTCAATTACGCTCCTAATATGTTCCCGAAAGATGTAATCTTACTCCAAAAATAAGTAACGGTCAAAGCAGGTCGCAACAAACTCCTTGGAAATTCAGAAAATCTCCAATGTTCGCTAGATGACCCGACTCCAGAAATGGGCTAATGAAACAAGTTACATTTTCCCATGGAAATCAATCAATTTCATGTGAATAAGTCTAGCCTCCGAAGATTAATGACTATTTGAAAATCTTGTTCCAATTTCAACTTTTCTGTCCACTCACTGCAAGGCATTTAAAGTATGATAAATGTTGAAATTATTGTCCAAATTCCGTCGACTCAACGGTTAGACCCAGCGTAATTCCGCCTAACTATTACCGAGGCATAACTCTTGACTCGGTACCGTGTAATCCGTCATCGAAGCCTTCAGCTGTGAGCACTCCAAAGCGCCAGGTCGTCTCCGCACCACTATCGATCAAACCACTGCTATTCAGGGAGACGAGGACATGAATTACGCTCGGTCTTTATCACCACAACCAGTTGTTATTAATATATCGAGTGGGACCGCTTCCTCCCATCCTCCCTTCGAGCATTATTTTCGTTAGTCAGGAAATGTATCGTTGCCCCGAAAAAAAGGTGTAAATAAGTTATTTAAGGGCACCACTCAATCAATTGCTGTATTCAGCATATCAGTACGCCAAATTGCGTGCACCACGCGGGGGAGGCGCTCAGTGCGTGCTTTTATCGCTTGGCATTCGGATGGATTTACGCTGCTACCATGATGACCTTTAGGTGCGTTTTTGGAAGCCTGCTTAATTTTCGGTGAAATCAGGTAATTGGCAAACACGGCATCGAATTTGATCGAATTTGTGGTTGTCAGCTGTGGAGTGTCAAGTCCGGAAAGCACAATAACAATTTTATGTGGTGAGACGAAAATTGGTATGGGTAACCGAAATCAATCAAATTGTGTCAAAATTCAAATAAATTTTTGGAACGCGATTAATTTTATGAACTAACAGAAGCATATTTACGATTCCCGCTTTTGGATACTCATTTTATTCTGCTCATTATTTACTCATTCCCAGGTACCAGTATTGAAAGGACATAGCCCAATAGTAATTCAAACAACAATGACTATTCTACGGATATTGTCATTCCCCTTCCTATTAAATCTGCTAACAGCTGTGACTTTCGGTGCTCCAACCATTGACAACTTCCAGCTTATCATCCTTCACAACAATGACATGCATGCGCGGTTCGAACAAATCGGGGCCTACGGTAATGACTGCCAGCCAGAGGATGTGGCTAGTAATCGATGCTACGGGGGATTCGCACGCGTTGCCCATAAGTAAGTACAAGACTTTATTTGATTGTTCAACCCACGTTGGAACGACAAAATGAAACATAAACTTAACGAAACAAAGTGCATTGACACATCTTAAGAAGACAGAAAGACAATCTCTTCTGAACGCTATTTACGTGCCATTGTTTATCCATCATCTGGTTGCCCACCGGCGATGAGATAATGGTCGCAGTGCGGAAAACAAGTGAAACGAACGGTCAATATAAATGAGTTCCTAGAATTCTTGTTTTGCACAGCGCCCATAAGCTGCTAATTAAATTACGATCAGAGCTCAATTGGTGTTTGTTGATAGGGATTCGGGAACAAAAATATATGATGTGTTGTACAGATTCGCAGCGCAGCTTTTGTTTGGGTAGATTCAAATTTCATATTTTATTTATCCTGTTTTGGAGCAATCTTTTGTATATGCTTCCGGTTTTAGGATGAATCCACGCTATTCAAACCCCTGGCGAAATCAACTTATGCAAGTTATTTTGCACATTTACGTTTGATATTAAGATTATACAGAGCAGAAAAGAAATAATCCAAATGTTTCAAATCTGGAAAATATGGTAGGGGAGGTGGGGATAATACGGACATGTTGAGAAGACTTTCAATTGTATCTTTGGAAACTCATGTTTCCCAAAACGTAAATGCAGTTTCTTACGATATACTGCTTTTCGAAATAATCGGTAAAAATATTTTACAAAAAAGTATTTTTCAATGTTTTTTACTGGTATTATAACAGACCGAAATGTAGAACATTGGCCGAGAAAATGGTCATGTCAAATTTAAAAAAACCGATCATGTACATTTTATTTCTTGGCCCACAAAAATACTTGTGCAAAATTTCAGCTCAATCCGACATGATTTAGGAGTACCTCAAAGCGGTGTTTTGATTTTTTGACCGTCGAATATCTCCCATAGGGTATTTCATCGTACAAATCAACCTTTGGCAGGAAGTCCTATATGAAAAATCAAGATGACCATTTTCGTTGGTACCCTAAACAATACGTTTTGCCACATATTCCGAAAAACAACTAGATTTTTGACAGAATTTCGAGATGACCGTAGATCTCGACGTTTCATGCAACTGAAAACATTTGGCATCAAAAAAACCCGTTTTCATGTACAACCCCTGCCCACCTCCCCTTCTTGGGAGATTTTCGATGGTCAAACAAAATAAAAATTTTGGGCGCTTTGCGGCACCTCTAAATAATGCCTGATTGAGATGAAATTTTGCACAGGTCGTTTTTCGGGCCTATAAACTAAATGTACGTAGTCGGTTCTCGGTTCGTTCTAAAGACTTTCGTGCGAAATTCCAACATTCGAGCTGGTCGTGACCCAAAATCGTGACGAAAAATAGAATACGGTCGCAGAAAGTCTGGTCCAGAAGTTGTGCGACCAGGAGTTAACGAAATCACACTGCTCACGAGACATGTGTAAATGCGGACTTCAACTAGATTCCAAAAAACCTGTATGTGACTGCCAAGGTTGGATGTTCCCGAAAGCCTCCGGATACAGAAGATTTTGAAGTTTGCCAAGAAGTTCTTAATTTGGCAAGCGATTTATACTTGTGTAAAGTGGAGTACACCTTTCGTTACCGCAAGTACCATGAATGGACAGGTGTATTTGGAAAAGTGTCTCCAAAAGCGAATTCTCCCTCTCCTGAAGGCTCACGACGGTTTGGTGATCTTCTGGCTGGATCTGGCATCATGTCACTACACGAAGGACGTGCTAGAATGGTATAAGGCGAATGATGTGGATTTCGTGCCGAATGATCTGAACTCCCCAAACACTCCGGAACTGCACCCAATAGAAATATACTGGGCCATTATGAAGGGACACCTTCTTAATCGACCTAAAGTGGTAAAGAATGTAGAAGAAATGAAGAAAGCATCGATTAATATCCAAAAAAAACTGTCAATTCTGAGGTCGTGCAGAACCTTATGGCTGGGGTTAAGAGCGAGGTTCGCGCATTCGTTTATAAAGGCAACATAAATTAAATGAATGAACTAACTTTATTTGTTTCGTCTTACCCCCTAAAAATTTCGTGAAAATCGGATAAAAACTCGAATTTTAAGAATGAATTTTGTGTGTGCGGATTTTAAACGGTACACCCTTTAGAAGTTTATCGCTCTAGAGAGGAATAATTTCACTCTTTCTATCTCATTGACCAGCAACTTAAATAGAACAAACAGAGAAAGCGAGCGACAAAAGAGTTGAATACACTTTCTGTCATGCATTGGAAGTAATTTCTACATCATACATCCCACCAGTACGATTATTTCAATAATTTAAATTTTTCACTCACAAATGAATTTACTTTTCCGTACATACCTAATATCGCTTCTCTGTTACCTCACAATCCGGAATACAAGTAAACCAGTTTTTTTTTTTTAATTCGTTTATTTTTACAGGCTCAGTTACTTAAGTTTAAAGGAGCCGAATTCTTAAATATATTTTTAAAACTATATATATATAGAAACAATTTTCTTACATCTATGGTTAGTAAGGTGGAAAACCGATTACTCGCGGTGTACTCGAGTTTAGAAGGGTGACATATTTTTAGGAGAAGGATGGGATATAAGGAAATTGTAACAATGTTGATGAACACTCAATTCTTAAATCTATTCGTATATCTATAGTTTATTTACATTTCAACTTATTCTACTATTTATAGCAAGGGGACGAAAAAAAGAAGGAAAGGTATAAGGGTATAAGGATGTAGGGACAATCACACACGAAGATCTATAGCTTTAAGGAAAACATATATATGGGACATGTAATCAAGGTCTAACCGAGCCAACACATCTCTCACCGGCACATTGGGCTGTCTTCCTCGGGCCCGAAGGGAGTTTTCTAAATTCGATCTGGCGACCAGATACACCTCGCACGACCAAACAATGTGCTCGATGTCGTGATAACCTTGGCCACAAACGCAGAGATTGCTGCTGGCAAGATTGAAACGAAAGAGTAGTGCATCTAACGAACAGTGATTGGACATGAGTCGGGAGAAGGTGCGGATAAAGTCCCGACTCAAGTCTAGACTTTTGAACCACGGTTTGGGATAATCCTTAGGGATAATCGAGTGAAACCACCGGCCCAATTCATCTTCATTCCACTTGCGTTGCCAGTTAGCGATGGTATTTTTGCGAACTAAAGAATAAAATTCATTGAAGGCGATTTGACGCTGATAAATATCGCCTTCAATCGCACCTACCTTTGCCAATGAGTCAGCCCTCTCATTACCCGGAATCGAGCAATGTGAAGGGACCCAGACAAAGGTAATGACATAACAGCGTCTGGATAAAGCACTCAAAATTTCTCGTATTCTCTCAAGGAAGTACGGCGAGTGCTTTTCCGGCCTCACTGAACGGATAGCTTCGACAGAGCTAAGACTATCCGTTACAATGTAATAGTGTTCAACAGGTCGTGAGGCGACGCTGTCCAGCGCCCAGTATATCGCTGCCAATTCAGCAATATATACCGAGCAAGGATTCTGAAGACTGTGTGAGGTGCTAAAAAATACGTTGAACACTCCAAATCCTGTTGACTCATTCATAGAGGACCCATCGGTAAAGTATATGTAGGAACGAACCCCAATCTAAGATAATCTGGATTTTCATGGATTTTCTCCTTCATGAACAGATCGAAATGTACAGAGGAATTGATGTAGTCAGGAAAACAAACACGGTTGGGAATATACGAAGAAGGAACAACCTGCATAGAGGTGAATTCATGATATGAATTCATAAATCCAGAATGAAAATTTAGCTCGATCAATTGCTCAAAATTTCCGATCACCAATGGATTCATAACCTTACACCGGATGAGGAACCGAAGAGATAATAAATTGAAGCGATCTTTAAGTGGGAGTATGCCTGCCAAAACCTCGAGACTCATGGTATGCGTTGAGGGCATACATCCCAACGCAATACGGAGACAAAGATACTGAATTCGCTCGAGTTTAATGAGGTGTGTTTTGGCAGCTGATTGAAAACAGAAATTGTCATACTCCATCACTGAGAGAATAGTTGTTCGATACAACATAATAAGATCTTCGGGATGGGCTCCCCACCAGGTGCCGGTAATTGTACGGAGAAAGTTTATTCTTTGTTGACATTTTTACTCAGATACCTAATATGGGCCCCCCAAGTACATTTGGAGTCGAATCAGAGCCCAAGATACTTGAATGACATAGCATGAGTGATCGGTTTACCCAAAAGTTGAAGCTTTGGTTTTGCTGGTCTATGCTTCCTAGAAAAAACAACCATCTCTGTTTTCTCCGTGGAGAATTCGATCCCTAGCCCAATGGCCCAGGTTGAAAAATTGTTCAAAGTATCTTGTAAGGGTCCTTGCAGGTCGGATTCGTTTGATCCTACGACAGACACCACTCCATCATCTGCAAGTTGTTTTAGGCTGCAATTTTGTGTAACGCAATTGTCGATGTCGCTTACATAGAAGTTGTACAAAAGGGGGCTTAAACATGAGCCCTGGGGGAGGCCCATGTAAGAGACCCGACTTACTGCCGAATCTCCGTGAGAAAAGTTCAAATGTTTCTCACAAAGCAAGTTATATAACATATTATTCAATAGAGGCGGCAGACCCCGAGAGTGTAATTTGTCTGACAAAACCTCTATTGAAACAGAATCAAAGGCCCCCTTTATGTCCAAGAATACTGAAGCCATTTGTTTTTTTTCGGCGTAAGCCATTTGAATTTCTGAAGAAAGCAACGCAAGACAATCATTCGCAATCATTCACAATCATTCCCTTGCCCCTGCGGAACCCATATTGTGTATCTGAGAGTAGGCCATTCGTTTCAACCCATCGATCACGGCGAAACAAGATCATTTTCTCCAACAATTTCCGTATACAAGACAGCATTGCTATTGGGCGGTACGAATTGAAGTCGGACGCGGGTTTTCCGGGTTTTTGAATAGCTATAACTCGTACTTGTCTCCAATCATCTGGAACAATATTATGCTCCAGAAACCGATTGAATAAGTTCAACAAGCGATGTTTCGCCACATCAGGGAGATTTTTCAGCAAGTTGAACTTAATTCTATCCGATCCCGGAGCAGAATTGTTACATGAAAGGAGAGCAAGAGAGAATTCTACCATCGAAAACTCGGAATCAAGATCGCACCTATCTTGTGGTATATCTCGAACAATTTTTTGCACAGGAGCGGAATCAGGACAAACCTTCCGTGCAAAATTAAAAATCCATCGATGTGAATATTCTTCGCTTTCATTCGTTGAAGAGCGATTTCTCATGTTTCGAGCCACTTTCCATAATTTTTTCATTGACGTTTCTCGTGACAAACCTCCCACGAAATTTCGCCAATAAGCACGTTTTTTCCCTTTGATCAAGTTTTTAAATTGATTTTCAAGGTCCAAATACGTCTGAAAATTTTCAGGGGTTCCACGTTTCCGAAAAGCTTTAAATGCATTCGATTTTTCTACATAAAGCTTGGAACATATGCTATCCCACCATAGATTGGGAGGCCTTCGACGAATAGTGGAACCTGGGATGGGTTTCGTTTGAGCGCGAACCGCGCTATCATAGATCAAACGAGAAAGGAAGTTATACTCCTCCAATGGAGGTTAACCATCTCTGGAATTGATGGCTAGAGCAATCGCGTCCGTATATTTTTTCCAGTCAATGTGTCTTGTGAGGTCATATGCCATGTTTATAGATTCAGAAGAATTCGACCCAATGGTGATGGAAATTTTGATTGGCAAGTGATCACTACCGTTGGGGTCCTGGATTACATTCCACTTGCAATCTAACGATAGTGAATTCGAGCAAAGCGAGAGGTCAAGAGCACTTGGGTTAGCAGGAGGTTTAGGCACACGTGTTGTTTCCCCAGTGTTCAAAACGGTCATTTTGAAGTTGTTAAAAAAGGTCATATATCAACAATGAACGATTGTCGTCGTACTGTTCCCCCCAGGCAGTTCCGTGAGAGTTGAAGTCTCCCAAGATCAATCGTGGCTCAGGAAGAAGTGAGCACATGTCAACAAGTTGCTTGCGGCTAACCGCAGCTCTCGGAGGCCAATACAAGCTGACAATACAGAGGTCTTTTCCTCTGATGTTTGCATGACAAGCAACAGCTTCAATCCCTCCAATAGGTGGAAGGTCAATTCGAAAAAATGAGTGGCACTTATTGATCCCCAATAACACCCCTCCGTATCTGTCATCACGGTCCAAGCGTATAATATTGAAATCATGGAAAGAGAGATCATCTCGCGAAGAAAGCCAAGTTTCGGACAGAGCAAAAACATCACAATTGAACTTATGAATTAAAAATTTGAATGTATCCAATTTAGGGATAAGACTACGACAATTCCACTGTAAAACAGTGATATCTCCGACCTCTCTATTTGAATTAGACATCAAGAGAGATAATCATTGCAAGGAGGGGCCATGTTTGCATCAATTGTTGCAAAATTGTCTTTAATACTGGAAGCATTGAGATGACAATGGTTCTGATGGAGTCGGAAACATTAAAACACTTGATATTTGATCCAAAAGGTCAGACAACTTTATAAATCCCGATTGGGAAGTTGAGCTGGACGGAAAAACAGGGACAGTTGGGGTTTTTGATGTCCCCTCGAGTGCTGGGTCGTTCGAAGGTGAACTATTCCCACGGAAGCCAGGAGGAACCTGATTTTGCTTGTCCGCTGCACTCGATTTTTTAGGCAAGCTAACTGGGGGTATCACCGAGGGGACTTGTTCTTGAACTTTGGGAGTGGTCACATTTTTGCGCCGGGGATTCCCTTTGAAAATGAACGGTGTGCCCCCGCTAGCTGTGTCCGCTTCCATTTCATCAACTGGCAACGTGGAAAAGGTATTGTGTGTTGAGATTGGTTGTTGTTGTTGTTGGGCCAGTGGAGAAGCTCCCTTTAAAATTTCCGCAAAAGTGCGCTTCGAGCGTTCCTTTAAAGAGCGCTTCTGTTTCTCCCAGCGACTCTTGTAAGTTTCACAAGCTGAGAGCGCGTGTGGGGATCCTCCGCAATATGGACACTTATGCTCAGTCGCACTGCAGGATTTCCCCTCATGTTGCTCTCCGCAAGTGGCACAGCGCTCCTTGTTGGCACAATAATCTGAAGTGTGACCAACTGACTTGCATTTGTTGCAAGTCATGGGCTTTGGCACGAAGAGTCGCACAGGTAATCTTAATTTGTCCACCATAACGTAGTCAGGGAGGGCGGCACCAGCAAAGGTGACTCGAAACGAGTCTGACGGCGTAAATTTAGTTTGGTCCCCATCATGGGTGAGTTTCCCGAGTTGGCGACAGTCCAAGATCTTTACTTCCATTGAGGGAAGCTTCTTGAACTTGCCTTTTCCTTCTTTTTTTATTTGTTCGCTCGTCAGACCCGTTTCAGTTATCACCCCCTCAATTTCTACGTTATGGGAGGGTATAAATGTTCTATATTCGAGAGTGAAGTGTTGGTCAGCAACAATCTCGTTTGCGTGTTTCCGTTCATTCACGACAACCCGCAATTTGTTCGGTCTAACCCTGCGAATTTCAGATACAGAAGTGTATCTGGCCAGATCTTTCATGATCTGAATCACGTTAAGGCTTTTTCCTTTTGGTTTTGGCCGGAGGAAAACAACCCACGGGCCAGTTCCAGGTGCATCTTCTGGATAAACTCTGACACGTGGAGCGGAGACAACAGAGGGAGAAGACGAGGACGAGGAAGAGGACGAGGATTGGGTTGGATCGGAAACATCAGAAGGGGGAAGCGAAATCGATGATGGGAGAGGGGGAGTGGAAGTAACAGTGGGTTCAGAAGGGAGGCTTGCTATTTTCTTAGAGGGGGGCTTGGAAGGATGAGCAGATTCGTCCCCAGAAGAATTATCTTCTTTTTGAGGGACTCGTTTATGTTTTTTCCCAGATCTTGAATGGGATTCATTATCGGAGATCTCCATCTCTGGAGATCCTCCACTATTCTCCATTTTACAAAAATTTTTGTCTTATTTCTAATCTACTATTGATTTTAACAATAATCTCAACAAAAAAATAACAAAACAAACAAACAAAAAATTATGATGATAATATTAAGCAATGAACATATGAGTTGAACAATAATATTAATATTAAATATGTGTACCTTAATATAAAAGTTGTTCCGATACTGCGCTCTACTGCCCTAACCAGGGAGAGACAGAGGCTACGCGCTATGGATCAACACAATAGCGCAAGAATAGCTCACACGGTCACGTGATGATAATTCCCGTTAACGACAGCCACACGATGGCGATCCCGTTATGCCAATGTTCAACAGCCGCCAAGGGCTGCAAGCTGCAAGAGCGCTGCTTCCTTTGTTCCACTTCACAAAAGGTCAATTCGAAAGCGGACAGCAATGACCTTCACTCGTACACTATACCAATCGCACAATAGTAAAAGTGGCAACGCACAATAACGACACTGAACTTTACTCGTCAAGAGTTGGATAGCGAAATGAAAAACCTGTTTTTGTGCGATCCCTTTTTGAGCAATTCCTCGTTTGTGTGACTCTTTTTGTGCGATTGTATCGTGAAATTGTATCGTGAAATCGTGAAATCACACAAACCAATAGCACAAACAACAAAATCGTGCGAAAGCAGTCGCACAAATGAGGAATTGCACAAAATCAAAATGCGATCGCACAAAAACAGGCTTGACTGTATAACCATCAGAGAATTGAATTTTGAAATTACTTAATGCTTATTTGCTTAATATCGAGGCCACAAAAATTACATCCACACGTGGAATCCTGTATGATTTTCGGTTTTCGTTTCCCTTTTTCCACTTTTGATCAGTAATCATGGTCATAGGGTGGCTTAAATAGTATAGAATAACATTCAGAAGGGATTCTTATTATCTGAAATTTAAAATTCTGTCCATATCACCCCCACTGTCCGTCTCACCCGCACCTCTCCTACCTGTTATTGTGTATTTCAACTAAGCTGGGAAAGACGAGGCTACCGAAAGTTTATGTTTATATCTTCTCTGGTGGTTACCCCTGACTTTTAGAAAATATTTTTGGATCAGTAATACTTTAAATCAGTCACCCTGTATGATTGAACAACGGAGAAACGAAAATCCATTTCCAAAGCTATATTTAATTCAATAATTCAACCCGTTTTCATTGAACATATTTTGCAAGCATACTCAATAATCACTCAAAAATATTTACTTCCCAGAATCCGCGAATATCGAGCGCAGGAGGCGAGCGGGGGACTGCCCGTGCTGTACTTGAACGCCGGTGACACCTACACCGGAACACCGTGGTTCGCAGTATTCAAGGATAACATCACTGCCGCTTTCCTAAACATTCTGAAACCAGATGCGATAGTAAGTATTCCTCGAGCTTGCGCCAGACCCCGTGCTAATCGATTAGTCCTTCATTTCTTAAACAGTCGCTCGGCAATCACGAGTTCGATCTTGGCGTGGAAGGTTTGGTACCGTTCCTGAACGAGGTGGACTTTCCCGTTCTGGCAGCTAATCTGGACCTTTCCAAAACACCCTCAATGCAAACTGCCAAATCGCTCCAGACTTCGATTGTGTTCACGAAGAACAACGTCAAAATTGGTGTCATTGGATACCTGACACCGGAGACGAAACAACTTACCCCCGTAAACACTGTCGAATACACGGATGAGATTGAGGCTATAAAGTAAGACCGATGCTTCTAAAAATATTAACAACATTTACATTTTAATTTTTCACAAACCATTTTGCAGCAAAGAAGCCGCCAAGCTCAAATCTCAAGGCATCAATATTCTGATCGCCCTGGGTCACAGTGGACTGGAGCGGGATCGGCAGATTGCGGCCGGTTGTCCGGATATCGATGTCGTGATTGGTGGACACTCGCATACATTCCTTTATTCGGGGCAGGCGCCGGATATCGACGTCCCGGAGGGTCCCTACCCGGTGATGGTCAAAAATCGTGCAGGCCGAGATGTTCCCGTTGTTCAAGCGTACGCCTATACGAAATATTTGGGTTCTATGAAGCTTCGGTTTGACCAGACTGGCAATCTGCTGGCGTTCGATGGAAGCCCGATTCTGTTGAACGGCTCCGTTCCCCGGGACTCGGATGTACTGCAGCTGTTGGATGTTTACCGACCAGGTATTCTGGAGCTGAATGAGGTTATCGGACAGACGCGAGTTTTGTTGGACGCTACCAGATGCCGGTTTGAGGAGTGCAACATAGGAAATATGATCACTGATTCTATGGTTATGACTTACGCGTCGACTAGGGAACAGCACAACGAACACTGGGCGGATGCAGCGATCGCGTTCATCCAAGGTGGTGGGATTCGAGCCTCTATCGAGGTCGGCGTAGATGGGAATATTACAAAGAAGGATTTGAAGACGGTTCTGCCGTTTGGGAATGCAATGATTCTAGCGGAGGTTACAGGAGAGACCATCCGGCAGATGCTGGAACATAGTGTGGCTCGGTATAACGGTCGGAATGGATACGGCGAGTTCCTGCAAATGTCCGGAGTGCAAGTCGTTTATGATCTCAGTAAACCCACCGGACAGCGAGTGGTTAGTGTAGAAGTGCGATGTGCTAAATGTACCACGCCTTCGTTCGCACCTATTTATGACTATGATCGGTATAAAATTCTGCTCAATCAGTTCCTGTGGGAGGGTGGTGATGGTTATGATATGTTTAGTGGTCGTAACTTCGAAGTGCTCACGTGGGGAGAGTATGAAATGACGGAAGAATACTTGAAACGCTCGTCGCCAGTTTATCCGGCGATCGAATGGAGGATTACACTGAGAGGGGAAGCCGACCCCGAGCAGGAGACTACGACGACAAGTAGTACAACCACCCCGTCAACCTCTACAGAAGCAGGAGGAGGCGCTATGGGAAGTTATAGAGCATCTACGACCGCCGCTGTTGTGTTACTTGCCATTGTTAGTAATGTTTTACGAAGATTTTCATGTGATAGCTAATTACTGTGTGTACAAAATTTGTACAAATTCGTTAAGCTTGCCAGGAAAAGTATTGTTAGAGATTAAGTACAAAATAAAAGCATTTCTTTTGTTGTGTATTGATTGTGGGATTGCTCTATTACCCTTTTCCGAATATCACTTTTCATTTTCTCCCCTCTCTTCGATCCTATCCTACCAATCACAGTAGAAAAAAAATATACTAGGATAACACGGGGTGATTTGGTCATATGGGGTGATTTGGACCACCCCTTTATCTCAAAAATTACACTTTGATCGTCAAAAAATGTGAGCTTTCCGATAGTGGTTTTAAGGTTTTTCCCGCTAATGAAACAAACTTATCGTGTTTTGTGCAGTAAAGTTCTGTTCGCCTACAGAATCAATTTGATGTAGCGAAACTTTGATGTAGCGAAACTGTAAGTTTGATAACAATAAATGAAATTAATTGCATTTTAATTTTTGCGTGTTGTGTGGCGTGACATGGATACGTTTCTGTGGGGTGAATTGGTCCTACAGGTTTGAGACTTTTCTTTGGTCTAATTGATTCCAGATGCCGCTGAATTACAAAAAGAGGATGGACAGACAATGTGCTCCCGCGGCCGAGTGGTTAGCGTCATAACTAACATGCCGGGTGTTCGGGTTCGATTCCCGTTCTGGTCGGGGGAATTTTTCGTCAAAGAAATTTCCTCCGACTTGCACTGTGATTACGAGTATTCTAGAGCTTGCCACTCAGAATGCATTCAAGGCGTGTTATTTGGCATAGAAATCTCAACTAAGTACTAATAAAAATGACGCAAGTAATACTACGTTGAGACGGCGAAGTTCCTCTAGGAACGTTAGTGCCATTGAAGAAGAAGAAGATGGACAGACAATGTTGAATGAAGGAGGAGCTTTGACCAGGCGCCAAAAGTGTTTGAAAATGCTCGACCAACAGTGAAGATTCATGCAGAGTTCGAGATGGTGTCAATCCAACTTTTCTGGTCTGGAATCTGGCGAAGACACCTGGTATCGATCCCATAACATTGTTACTGATTGTAACATTATCCCAAAATACTTTACATAAACATAAGTATGTTTTTTTCGATGAAACACGCACTGGACCAAATCACCTCCCAGACGGTCCAAATAACCCCGCATCAAATTTTAATGTCCAAACATCATCTCTTTCATTTTATGATATATTTGGTAGATTGAAGATTTATATAATGATTAAACATTTTTTATTGGGAGAAAACAAGTGTAGCTCAGTATACAATGTGACATTTTTTATTTAGACCGTATTGGTTTGGAAATATTAGGCGATTTGCTTAGGTAGTCCAAATTCATCCCTTTTCCCCTATGCACTAAAAATTGAAGGGGTTGTATTCGAGAAACGACCGCCAAGGACGTAGGACTACCCAATATTTTTTTTAATTTGTTGGTTTATGTTTTCGGATACTATTTGCGAATACGTCGAAATTCCATAAATAACTCTTCAGTAAAAAGTTCCGGGGACCCCGAAGAGTTTTAATGGCTTGCGTAGTTTTTTAGAATCATTTCGAAAAGCAGCGATTCTTTCTTGCTTTTGCGAAAACAATACACTTATTGGTCATATGTCGCAATTTGTTTATTTATATCAAGTATTCTTTTTAAATTTATATCAAGTACTAGCTGACCCGGCAAATTCCGTCCCGCCCAAAATTTATTTTTCGTTATCACATTCACTTTTTTTTACTAAGCGCACGTTCATAGGTCCCATCGCAGAGCTGTCCATTGATTGATTTTCTAATCTACCCTTTAAATTCCTAGTACTTCAACCAAAACTCGTCATCATAATATCAGATTATTTTCAGACACAATTCTCGTTCAAGATTTTTCAACCACGTGCAAATAACATGTTTCTCCGTTGCATGGAATAAATGTTTGATACAGAAAATATGATAGAATAAAGACAGCCCTAAATCAGACAATTCCTTTCTCGAGTTTCGCTCTTATCAACACATTCGGTGATCCATTTTTATTTATATAGATAGAAGAAGATATAGGAGGGCGTTTTATCACATTAAAAAAAAAATCAATTGTCATGTTTGGTTGGAATATGTTTGGTTGAAATATGTGTATTATTTTTACGGGACCTCCTCTCCATTTCAGAGGAGGAGGGGATGCCATACCATCATAGAAACATTTCTCATATTCAAAAACCTTCACATGGCAAATTTGGCTCCATTTGATTGATTAGTTTTCGAGTTATGCAGAGTTAGGTTCGGATTTAGAGAATGACACTTTTTAAAACGATTAATTTATTAGGACACAAACTTAGCACTACGCGATACAAAGGAAAAAGAGACCGAGCCACGTTGTCGTGGCTCTTTTATAACGTTATTTGTGCTTGTTTAGCACATTCCTATTGCTGCCCATGGCTTGCGCGCCATGTGCTCTGATTGGTCGCTGGTAAAGGTGTTGATTTCCTAACGGCTCCCCGTCTACTTGAAATCGTCCTCGACTTTCCAAATATTACTGCTGAGGAATCAACCTTGGTTGTCTTATAGATGGAACTGTCGCCCGTACTTCCGTTACTACGTTTCTTCTTCTTGGTCTTCCCTTCTTGTTATGATAATCTTTTCTTTGCTGCAGGATGATACCAGATTACTCATAGCCCAAACGAGAATAATTCCGGTTACAAATGGTGTTGTTATCGAGAATGATCCGAGCCATAGCCATTTTAGTATTCCCAGCGTGCCTTGGATGCTTGTTGTAGTCAGGTTGAGCGTTTTGATGTGCTCTCGGTGATCGATATGGTAAGTCTGTAAGTATTCTACGATCTATAGCTTTTGTTGCATTTACCTTTAACCCGATCGTTGGTATAAATGATCTGGCGGGTATATCGGTGTCTTTGTTGGAAAACTCCTCTCCGTTTATGTTTATGGAACAGTTCGATAGTTGTATTAGGAATGATCCAATGAGTTGTTTCTGATGAGTCAAACAGTTTGATGACATCGTCACATTCGCATTGCTTACAACGATGTTGAAGTCATCAACCTTCTTGATAATATTGTTGCCGTATGCTTTTTCCATGAGGCAGTCTTCTGAATTTCCAGTTAGTAGTTTCTGAGTACATTCTTCGATGGTTTCTAATAGCGGGTTGTTACAAATGTAGATATTTCGTAATTTAGGACAATCCGTCTTTACACAGTATATTTGTGGTCCGGTTAGAATATAATTGTAATGTAGATATATCCTTGAACCGTTATTAACTATTGACTCCAGGTATGTTAATTCATAGTTGACATCTTTGATTCGAGGAATTTTGAGGGCATAAACAATGGATTCTTTGCTATGCATAACATATGCACTGGCTATGTTCAAAACGTTGTCGAGCGAGTCCAATCTTAGACCGTTGTTGATTATGAATTGTTGCGTTGCTTGTAGTTCTTCATGTGTGACGAGTCGGCTGCTTGGGATGCTGAATCTAGCTAAGGTGATCGCCTCCTCGATTGCTTCTAATTGATTGATTAATTCATCTATATTGAATAATAGGTTTACTGAATCGAATCCATCTAGCGATTCGTTCCTAATCATATCGCTATTGGAAGCTAATCTTCTTCTTCTTATATGGCACTAACTTTCCTAGAGGAACTCCGCCGTCTCAACGTAGTATTACTTGCGTCATTTTCATTAGTACTTAGTTGAGATTTCTATGCCAAATAACACGCCTTGAATGTATTCTGAGTGGCAAGCTCTAGAATACGCGTGACCACAGTGCAAGTCAGAGGAAATTTCTTTGAAGAAAAATTTCCCCGACCAGAACGGGAATCGAACCCGAACCCCCGGCATGTTAGGTTTTGACGCTAACCACTCGGCCACGGGAGCACGAATTGGAAGCTAATACTGATATTGATTTAGTTAAATTTACTATTCTGTCTTCAAATTGTTTATTTATTCTTATCTGTTTATCGTTTTGTAGAATGAGTGAATTTGTAGTACTGTTAATTATCTTCAAATCGTCTGCATCTGGGCTTCCTGAAATATATTTCCATGCAGTACCTAGGCTATTCCATCTTTTGAATCTCTTGTTCCCTGAGTGTTTTAATTTTTTATATGTGCTCATTAGTTTGTATTGTTTGGCTTTTATTAATGGACCTAATAATTTATTATTTACAATCTTCTTCGTGGCGGCTTCATCCAGAAAATTTATTGTGGTTTCTATAATTTTTATGTCAATTTTGTGCAGAATTCTGACGTAATTATTACTAATCCTGGCCTGTACTAAAGGAATAACTGCTATTGGGTTGCGGTTTAGTTCGTGAACGTGTATGTCCGCCATGACAATCGTTATTAATAGGCATAGTCTGCAAATAGAGGTAGTAGGGAGTGTCTTGTTAGTGTACAGTATCATTCGTATAGTTCTATGTATGTCTTTTCATGTCTAGTTTATGTGTCTTGATACCGTGTTCGTCCGTCACAGTTTTGTATGTTTGTTCTTTCATTTCTATTTGTCGGTATCGTTGGGTGTAGGGTGTTGGTTTCGTCTTACTTTTAACGAGGACATGTTTTTGGCTAATTGTTTCGTACTTCTGGTTGTCTTCTAAATTTATTTTTGAGTTGTGGAGTGTTGCCTCCCGGGCAATGTTATCGCTAGCTGTCTGTATCATTTTCATTTTGTGAAACTTCTCACCCTCTTTGACATAGACGTCAATAAAAATGGTTTCTAAAGGCTTTCCGTAAATTCTCCTGGTTATAGGTATTTTGAACGGTTTCCGTTCGTATTTAGAGAATTTACATTCGTTGCAATTTTTGGCAAATGATTTGACTTTCAAATTCATGTTGGGAAAATAGACTGATTGTTGGACTTCATCCAATGTGGGTATCCAATTTCTGTGGTTGAAATTGTGACTCTTTTGTATAAAGTCCTGCTGATCACTCTCTGACAGAAGGTCGGGGAGTTTTAAGTTACAAAACTCTACTTTCATGCCTTGTTTGAAATGTTCTTTTAAATTTTTGAGCAGAGTTTTGCAACCTCTGGTGGCGCGAAAATTCCATTCGTAGTTCCTGGAGACAGATGGTCTCTCAGAATGCTTTTGAGTTGTTCCTCCGAGTAACTCTCGGAGTGGAAGATGTTTCTGTTAAATCCTGGAAATACAGAAAACATTATGTGAGGACTTTTATTTCTTTTATTAGATATGTATAAAAAAAATTGATTCTTGAACCGGTTTATGATTTCCGGCCCGTAGATAGGGTCGTTATCGTAAACTTCGTTTTCCAGTACCTGTTGGTTGTTTATTTCGGCTTGAGGGATTCTAGAGAGTCCGTCAGCCACGACGTTTTGTTTACCTTTTTTGTAAACAAGTTTGAAGTCGAATTGTTCAAGGTACAGTCGCTGTCGGGTTACCCGTCCGGTTGCGTCGGTTAATTTCAATTCTTTAGTGAGGAGTTCATGGTCGGTGTATATTGTAAAAGATCTCCCGTAAAGATAGGGGCGGAAAGTCTTAGCAGAAAAATAGATAGCAAGTAATTCTTTTGCCGTCGCGGAGTATTTTTCTTCGGCTTTCGATTACGTCCTAGATAAGTACGCAATCGGTTTCTCCTTACCGTCTACCATCTGTGATAGTACACCACCAATGGCAACATTGGAGGCATCGGTAGTTAGAATAAATGGAAGGTTAAAGTCTGGGTATGTTAGTATAAGATCTGATGTCATGATGGTTTTCAAATTTTCGAATGCAGTTTTGAATGAGTCGTCAATTGCTATTGTCTTGTGTTTCCCTCTTAACTTGGAAGTCATTGGTTTCGCTATGTGAGCAAAACGCGGAATGAATCGCCTGTAATAGCTGATCGTTCCTAAGAATGACTTCAGTTCTTTAGGATTTTGGGGAAGGGGCCAGTTTTTGATAGCCTCAACTTTTTTCGGGTTAGGTTTCACTCCCTCGGTGGTCACCACATGACCAAGGAATTCAACCTCCCTTCTCAGGAACTCTGACTTATCGCTCTGTACTTTTAGATTTGCTTCCCGCAATGTTTGTAGGACCTTCTTTATGTCCTGCAAGTGTTCCTCCAATGAACAAGAGAATATTATGATGTCATCCATATAGACGAAGCTTCTAATGTTCAAATGTTTTCGGAGAACAGAGTCCATTAACCTTTGAAATGTGGCATTCGGCATTCGAACGAACTCGAATTTACCTCCATCCACATTAAAAGCTGTTTTTGGAATATCTTTTGGTTCGATCTCAATTTGGTGGAAACCACTCGCGAGATCTAGAACCGTGAAGTATTGGGCTTTTCACAGTCTATCCAGAATTTCGCTTATTTCCGGAATTGGATATCGATCTGCAGGAGTCTTCTCATTTAACTTCCTGTAGTCGATAACTGTCCGGTACTTTTGTTTTCCTGAACTATCCAATTCCTTTGGCACCACCCAAATCGGTGATGTCCATGGGGAACAGGATTCTCTCACGATTCCTGTATCTAGAAGTTTGTTTATTTGTTCCGAAACCACATTTCTGCGATTTCAACATAAAATTATCGTTGCGGAATGGTTCGAATTTTTGGTTTGGTATCTGTGATTTATTTGAAATGTGTACAAGAGCTATGTTGTCTTTAGCCGAGTACAATCCTGGTTGTAGTGCTATTTGCGGTGTTAAGTTTATTTCGTGGTCAATGAGGAATGTACCATTTTCGGTGGTACCGAGGGGAATTATATTGTTTTGATGGATATGGAGATCTACTGATGAGGGGTAATATTTTGAAAATTCAAACGTTTTATTATTTATTTTCATTTGGTGGCCTTCAGTATCAATGATGGCGTTCATTTTGGAAAGGTTTTCGTATCTAATCAGTCCGTCAAAGAACTTATGGAACTTGAAAACGTAGTACGGCAATTTTTCCGAGAATGCTTCAGGGAAAAGATTAGCATGGATCACTTTGTTAATATAAAATTTACCGTTTTTGTTCGTAACCACGCAGGGATTATTAATAATTTTGCATCTTTTTATATGTTCTGGATTGATATAAGATTTGTTCGCTCCCGTATCCACAAGGAAATTCAAAATTCCTTTGGAGGTCGGAAAACGAACATATGGTATAAAGTTCAGGTTTCTTCGTTTGCTTTCCTGACTTGGTGAAAATTTATCTCCTCTACATCGGCGTTATCATCGGGGGCATCGTCCTCCCGTTCATTGTCGGAGTAAACTGGATCATCTACTTCTTCTATTTCATTATTATGAGCTTCCATTCGTTCCTTTGGAACAAACGGTTGTCTTCTAAATGAATTGTTAGCGGGCGCGTTTTTATACTGGGTGTTCGGTTGCACATTCATTCGCGTAGTTTGTTTATTATCACTGGCACTTCTATCGTAGCCGTGGTTGTCGTTCCGTTTATATGAGGTGTTAGGTTGCATATTTGTTTGAGCATTTTGCGGCTTGTAAGGTTTTACATAATTTGATTTGGTTTGGATTGAGTTTGGGTGAGGCCTTATTCGCGTTTCCGCATTTTGGTTAAGCATTACCGCTTGGTAAGCTTCTTCCAAATTCATTGGTTTTGAATTTCGAATAATGGAACCTAATGGTTCCTGGATATTGTCTAAATATTTTGCCACCGTTATGATTTCTATGATTTCGTGGCCGCTCAGTGGGTTTGATTGGAGGTTTGCTTTCAACCTTATATTTGTCTCTTTAATTTCGTTATAGAAACGTATATGAGTTTTGTCTCCCTTCCGGATGCGGAATAGGGAAGACAGATTTGTGGTGAAGTCTTTTTCATCACCGTAGTGTTCTGTTAGTACTTTTTTTTATACCATCTATCGTATTCGGGTTGCCGTTCGCAGATAACAATGTGCGGGCTTCCCCTTTAACTTTGTTTTTTATTGCCCGTAGGTACAGGCTGGTTAGGGAGTATCCCCCGTCTTGAAGTTTGACTTTGAAGTCATTATATAGGTCGTCGACCTCTTCCAGCCAAGCTGAAAGTTCTTTCTTATTACCCGTAAATTCGGATAGGTATTTAAATATGTCGGGGAGTTTAAATGCATCTCCACCGCCCTGCAGATTTCTTTCTGCTAGTTGAGCACGCAGCTCGTCGAGCTCAGCGCGAAGCTCTGTTACTTGAGCGTTTCGACACTCCTCCACATTTCGTGCGGAGATCTTATTTCTGAGCTCCTGCACGTAAGTTTTAAGTTGCTCGATTTCGTTTGCACGCGTGTCTGCTGGCATGATATATATATATATATATATATATATATATATATATATATATATATATATATATATATATATATATATATATATATATATATATATATATGTATACGAACACTCTACTTACAAGAATTTCATATGTCCGTGGGACCAGCTTGTGCGCGGATTAAATTGCGTCGTCCAGAGGGCTGCTTTCGACTTCTCCAGAGCGGTTGTTTTAATCACTTTTTTAACACTACACTCGCGCTGGTATCCCACTTCTGACACCAGTTAGGTTCGGATTTAGAGAATGACACTTTTTAAAAAGATTAATTTATTAGGACACAAACTTAGCACTATGTGATACAAAGGAAAAAGAGACCGAGCCACGTTGTCGTGGCTCGTTATTTGTGCTTGTTTAGCACATTCCTATAGCTGCACATGACTTGCGCGCCATGTGCTCTGATTGGTCGCTGGTAACGCAGAAATTTGTGTTTCATTTGTAGGGCAGTCCCCTTTAGAGAGGGAGGAGAAGTGTCGATTCACCATACAAACGTTTCGTGTCCCTTAAAACTTGATTAATTCTCGAGTAGTGCAGAAATTTGTGTTTCGTTTTTATGGCAGTTTCCCTCAAAGGAGGGGGGGGGGGGTAGAGTGTCTAATTTGGCACCCTTAATGTAAGACGTAGTCCTACGTAAAACAATTGATTTCAAAAACTAAAAGTCGATTTTCTCAAAATGGTCACCTCAGATTTTGATGAAATGGTAGATAAATGGGAGATAAATATGTGCCCTAAACTCTGTCATACATCGTAACTTGTGCATATTTAGGGCTAAAAAGGTTTTTTCAATATTTTATTGAAATTAAGTTTATTTCTTCTTTCAGTTTCTGTACCAACCCAAAATAAATAAATAAATAATAATAATAAAAACGTTTAATGAGTGTTATGTAATATAATAAAACCTATGACATTTTTCGACATTAAATTCATTTTTATTCATCTGATCTTATACCTTATGTACATGTTAACTTATATTCTAAGAGATACAATCATCATATATTTCCTATTTTTATTTTATCTAACATTTTGAAGACTTTGGGATCATCTACTGGATTTGAAAATCTTTCGCTGCGATTTTATTTTCATCTACAGGAATAAAGCAATGAAATTTTTGTGTTCCAGATTGAATAGTTCCTCAAGCTCACTTGCCTTTTTTGTATGCTATTCTTTGGATACGTAACAGAAATTCAATTTCGTGATGCGTTTGTCATTTTGCTAACCTGCTCAATCATAAAGATCTAGTGCTGTTTGGATTGTGTTTCCGTAATCTTGACTTGCTCTCTTTGCCATTCGTTTTAGAGTCTCTCCTATTGCATCATCTATTCCGGTGGGAGGTGGCAAAGAAATGCCATTCTGCTTCTAGTCCGTAAACTTTCTTGAAATTACACACACTGGCGCAATTCTGGCGTTTTTGTAGTGTGCTGCCGATGGAGCGGACATGTGAGTCATTTTAGTAGAATCGATTATTTTTCTGACAAATTCTATCAATTTTTCTATAAACAATTTCTATTCATAGTCGCAGTGTCGTGAGTTAAAACTTCTTAAATAACTTTAAAGCTTACGTTTTCTAGTTTACCATCTTTTTTGTAGTATATTTCAAGTGGGTGAACAGTTGCTTACGAGTTGTTCCAGTGATAACCCTGTGCCGCATTTTGAATTATGAATGAATAATTCTTTGAAGAATCACAAATTACTATTATTTTTCCTTGCGTCAAAGATTCTTTTATTATTTCTCAAAAAGCAGACTGCTGTTTGTAATTAACATCATTTCTATTTTATTCCACCATCTTCGACAACGTCGTACAGACTGAAACCTTAAGATCTAAATTATTCTAAGTTTCTTATTCTAGTACTGAACACATTCTTGGACAGAGTAAAATCAAACACGTCACTAACATTATTAAAAGATCGTAAACACAAATTGAAACTATTGTTGAAACCATAATACTATGGAATGGTATAAGAAATAACGATGAATTACGAAAACGACGGGGAGGAATATTCCAAGGAACTTGACGTAACAGTTCGGGACAGTCCACATCATGCTCTAAGAGTTTGTCTACTTAATCAACGAAATACGGCACCAATTCATCGATTAGTTTTAAAATCGTTTATTGAAATCAGCCATTTGTTGGAAAACGATTTCTTCTTTTCCGCTGTCCTCTAATAGAAGAGTTGTTTCTTCATGAATTGATGATTTGGAAACACAATCCAAACAACACTAGAGCTTTATGATTGGGCAGTTAAACAAAATGACAAATGTATGTAAAGGCAAGTGAACTTCAGGAACTATTCAATCACGCGAAAACAATATCGGGAACACATAAATTTCATTGCTTTATTACTGTAGATGAAAAGCAGCTAAAATGTTTTCAAATTCAGTAGAAAATCTTCAAAATGTTAGATAAAAAGAAAAAAATAGGAAAGATATGATGATTGTATCTCTTAGAATATAAGTTAACAAATACATGAATATGAATAAAAATGAATTTAATGTCAAAATATGTCATAAGTTTTATTACATTTGATTTGAAATAAAGACCTCTTAAACACTCAATTTGGGTTGGCTTTCTGCACTGAAAAAAGACATAAACTTGATTTCAATGAATTATTGAAAAAGTTTTTGTTAGAAAAACTTTTTTGCCGTAATTATGCACAATTTGCGATGTATGGAAGAGTTGTAGGGCACATATTTATCTACCATTTCATCAAAATTTTAGATGACCATTTTGAAAATTACTTTTAGTTTTTGAAATCGTTTTTTTTCTCAGTGAGGGATTTCAAAACATATTTTTTTAGTATTTTTTTGAAATTCAATTATTTTTCTGAAATTCTTCCATAGATTCCTTTTTTGTAGGGCTTACCATTTTCGAGTAAAAAAAAATTATAAAAAAAGGTCAAAAATATGTTGCCCTTTCCTTCGAAAAATTTTCGAAGAACTGAGTATGCCAAGTTGCTTAATTAAGTCTTCACGCCCAGAAAGTTTAATTAAGTTCTGAGAGGGTCATGCCAATCCCATAGACGAGTTGTCGCGAAATCCGTCCTATGAAAAAAAAGAAAACAAAGTTCTTTTTCTTTCAACAAACAAAATACCAGATTTATTCTCTAAAAAAAGTTTCTCTTTTATTGTTCTGTTATCATAAAACGATACCGTTTGTCGGTCGTATCACTGTCGAATGTTTTGTGTTTTAATCTTATACTCCACTCAATCTCGCACTATAAACTAGTCTTCAATACAGTCTAATCTTTCTCGTGTTGGAATGTTTCCAGTTTTTTTTCTTCTCTACTTTATTATGATATCAATGTTTTCTTCTTATCGGCCTATTAATTTAGTTTCCTTGCGTAGCAAATAGAAGCAACAGGAGTGGTTCGATCGGTGTTAGCTCACTTAATTTAAGGATTTCTGAATTTCTCTGCGTCCGCATTTCGGCTCGCATGATGAAATATAGTCATCATTAGATTCAGTACTCTTCTCTCATTCATGGCTCATTGTTCTGCTGTTTTGTTTGTGCTTCGAGATGAGATGAGACGAGATGAGATGGGGATGCCTTGCAGCGAAAAGTGACAATGATTGATGTTTTTGCCCTGCTGATGCCATTTCGTAACGATTATTTTGAAAATTAAAACAAGGACCGCTCGTTTTGAATGTGCCACTCGTGGGGGAAAAACCGTCCGGAAGTATAGTATGTGTTTTCGGGAAGTCCATGTGATTACTTTGCATTTATTTTGTTTCATTGAGAGCCGCAGTCCGAACCACATGTAGTCCCGCGGAAAACACTTGACGGTTTTCCCCCCGCCAGCTAATGATGAATGATACTAACGATCTCTATGCTACGGAGATGATTGATGTTAGGGATGGGGAATGGTGTGTTAGGTGATGATATGATATTTATATTTTGGCCGATCGACTCTCGCCATTGGTTATGGTTTCGCCGAGAACGCGCATCGTGTTCGAGTAAGAGGAATCAATCTGCGGGACGACCTTCTCGGCCGGACGGATGTTTTTAATGAGATCCGATAGTGACAGGAAGCTTTGACGGCCATTGTCAACATCCCGGTCGGAGTGAGACATTTCTTCTATTTCGCGAGTGATTTGTTTCAGCTTTTGCTCGACCGGGATATCGTGATGGACAAGTACTTGCGCCGCTTCATGCTGCAGAGGTTCTTCGGCAATTTCGGGTTCATCGTCCTGTTGGGCGCGTCCCTCCGATTCATCCTCGTCTTCGATCTCGTGCTCTTCCTCGTCGTGTTCCTCTTCATCGTCCAGTAATGCATCCTCATCGCTACCGTGCGATTCCTGGCTGGCTTCGGACTCTGGCTCGGCCGGAAGTGGGTTTCCACTCAGCAGGGCCGCCAGCGGGGAAGTTTGCTCAAAATGGTGTGGGGTGGGAGTGGTTGAAGAATGAACCACAGGAACCGGCGTGGGCTGGACTCGAACGGTGGTGCTCGCGTAGGATGACGATGCTGACTGGGGGGTCTTGGAAGTGGTTGTGATGGGACGGCTGCAAAGAACCACATGTTATTAGTTCCACATTGATACAAATTATTCGGCGACAAGATTGAGAGCGGAGGGAACTATATGAACAACAAGAGCTGGACAGTTATTAGGGAAAGCAACACCTACAAGCCGAGGGATAGAAAGAAACAAAAACAACTACGGTTCTGTTCCGAACGATTTGTGTACACTCTACAAATTTTGGTTTGTTTGTGTTGTTTTGTAGGCTAAGTCGTTCTGTAGTCTGTTCTTCTGAACGGGTAGTATTGTCGGTTTTTTATTTGTTTAATCGTGTAATGAACTAACTCCAAAACCACCAACCAGATGTTAGCGAATACTTTTTTCCCTAGGATTATGATCACTCAACCGGTTAGTAAATACTATTTCATTATTTGTGTTGGTTTGCTGTGTATGTGTACTCTAATGATGGAGGGATTGCTGCGAACGCTACTCTCCAGCGATGAGAGCAGGTGAAAATTTGAATAAAGGGTGTGTCACATCAAATTGCATCACGGAAAAAACGCTGTAGAAATTCGCCCAGTAGACCGATCCTTTTGAAAATTTTAGACAGTAAAATAAAAACTATTAAACAACTTTTGGCATTTTCTTTTTATTCATACTTCGAGCCCAAGCCCGTATGCTCGCACCTTCCTCTTTACCCCGTCCATAAGGTTCTGTACAACGTCAGGTAGTAGTTTTTTTTGAACAGAAATCCATTTTTTCTTGAAGTCCGCCTCCGATTTGACAACTTTTGGGTTCTTCCGGAGGGCCTGCTTCATAATCGCCCAATATTTCTCTATTGGGCGAAGCTCCGGCGCGTTGGGCGGGTTCATTTCCTTTGGCACGAAGGTGACCCCGTTGGCTTCGTACCACTCCAACACGTCCTTTGAATAGTGGCACGAAGCGAGATCCGGCCAGAAGATGGTCGGGCCCTCGTGCTGCTTCAATAGTGGTAGTAAGCGCTTCTGTAGGCACTCCTTAAGGTAAACCTGCCCGTTTACCGTGCCGGTCATCACGAAGGGGGCGCTCCGCTTTCCGCAAGAGCAGATCGCTTGCCACACCATGTACTTTTTGGCAAACTTGGATAGTTTCTGCTTGCGAATCTCCTCCGGAACGCTGAATTTGTCCTCTGCGGAGAAGAACAACAGGCCCGGCAGCTGACGAAAGTCCGCTTTGACGTAGGTTTCGTCGTCCATTACCAGGCAATGCGGCTTCGTCAGCATTTCGGTGTAGAGCTTCCGGGCTCGCGTCTTCCCCACCATGTTTTACCTTTCGTCACGGTTAGGTTCTGAACCTTGTATGTACGCAGGTCCTCCCGCTGCTTGGTCCGCTGGACGAATGAACTTGACAAATTCAGACAAAATTATTGGCGACATCCCGGACCGAACTTCTCGGATCCCGTCTAAACTTAACTACGCGCTTGTGATCTTTTTCACTGACGGAGCATCCATTTTTGCCGTTCTTCACCTTCCGGTCGATGGTTAGGTTCTCGAAGTATCGTTTTAGTACTCTGCTGACCGTGGATTGGACGATTCCCAGCATCTTACCGATGTCCCGATGTGACAACTCCGGATTCTCGAAATGAGTGCACAGGATTAATTCACGACGCTCTTTTTCGTTCGACGACATTTTTCCAAATTTCCGGCCCGTAGATAGGGTCGTTATCGTAAACTTCGTTTTCCAGTACCTGTTGGTTGTTTATTTCGGCTTGAGGGATTCTAGAGAGTCCGTCAGCCACGACGTTTTGTTTACCTTTTTTGTAAACAAGTTTGAAGTCGAATTGTTCAAGGTACAGTCGCTGTCGGGTTACCCGTCCGGTTGCGTCGGTTAATTTCAATTCTTTAGTGAGGAGTTCATGGTCGGTGTATATTGTAAAAGATCTCCCGTAAAGATAGGGGCGGAAAGTCTTAGCAGAAAAATAGATAGCAAGTAATTCTTTTGCCGTCGCGGAGTATTTTTCTTCGGCTTTCGATTACGTCCTAGATAAGTACGCAATCGGTTTCTCCTTACCGTCTACCATCTGTGATAGTACACCACCAATGGCAACATTGGAGGCATCGGTAGTTAGAATAAATGGAAGGTTAAAGTCTGGGTATGTTAGTATAAGATCTGATGTCATGATGGTTTTCAAATTTTCGAATGCAGTTTTGAATGAGTCGTCAATTGCTATTGTCTTGTGTTTCCCTCTTAACTTGGAAGTCATTGGTTTCGCTATGTGAGCAAAACGCGGAATGAATCGCCTGTAATAGCTGATCGTTCCTAAGAATGACTTCAGTTCTTTAGGATTTTGGGGAAGGGGCCAGTTTTTGATAGCCTCAACTTTTTTCGGGTTAGGTTTCACTCCCTCGGTGGTCACCACATGACCAAGGAATTCAACCTCCCTTCTCAGGAACTCTGACTTATCGCTCTGTACTTTTAGATTTGCTTCCCGCAATGTTTGTAGGACCTTCTTTATGTCCTGCAAGTGTTCCTCCAATGAACAAGAGAATATTATGATGTCATCCATATAGACGAAGCTTCTAATGTTCAAATGTTTTCGGAGAACAGAGTCCATTAACCTTTGAAATGTGGCATTCGGCATTCGAACGAACTCGAATTTACCTCCATCCACATTAAAAGCTGTTTTTGGAATATCTTTTGGTTCGATCTCAATTTGGTGGAAACCACTCGCGAGATCTAGAACCGTGAAGTATTGGGCTTTTCACAGTCTATCCAGAATTTCGCTTATTTCCGGAATTGGATATCGATCTGCAGGAGTCTTCTCATTTAACTTCCTGTAGTCGATAACTGTCCGGTACTTTTGTTTTCCTGAACTATCCAATTCCTTTGGCACCACCCAAATCGGTGATGTCCATGGGGAACAGGATTCTCTCACGATTCCTGTATCTAGAAGTTTGTTTATTTGTTCCGAAACCACATTTCTGCGATTTCAACATAAAATTATCGTTGCGGAATGGTTCGAATTTTTGGTTTGGTATCTGTGATTTATTTGAAATGTGTACAAGAGCTATGTTGTCTTTAGCCGAGTACAATCCTGGTTGTAGTGCTATTTGCGGTGTTAAGTTTATTTCGTGGTCAATGAGGAATGTACCATTTTCGGTGGTACCGAGGGGAATTATATTGTTTTGATGGATATGGAGATCTACTGATGAGGGGTAATATTTTGAAAATTCAAACGTTTTATTATTTATTTTCATTTGGTGGCCTTCAGTATCAATGATGGCGTTCATTTTGGAAAGGTTTTCGTATCTAATCAGTCCGTCAAAGAACTTATGGAACTTGAAAACGTAGTACGGCAATTTTTCCGAGAATGCTTCAGGGAAAAGATTAGCATGGATCACTTTGTTAATATAAAATTTACCGTTTTTGTTCGTAACCACGCAGGGATTATTAATAATTTTGCATCTTTTTATATGTTCTGGATTGATATAAGATTTGTTCGCTCCCGTATCCACAAGGAAATTCAAAATTCCTTTGGAGGTCGGAAAACGAACATATGGTATAAAGTTCAGGTTTCTTCGTTTGCTTTCCTGACTTGGTGAAAATTTATCTCCTCTACATCGGCGTTATCATCGGGGGCATCGTCCTCCCGTTCATTGTCGGAGTAAACTGGATCATCTACTTCTTCTATTTCATTATTATGAGCTTCCATTCGTTCCTTTGGAACAAACGGTTGTCTTCTAAATGAATTGTTAGCGGGCGCGTTTTTATACTGGGTGTTCGGTTGCACATTCATTCGCGTAGTTTGTTTATTATCACTGGCACTTCTATCGTAGCCGTGGTTGTCGTTCCGTTTATATGAGGTGTTAGGTTGCATATTTGTTTGAGCATTTTGCGGCTTGTAAGGTTTTACATAATTTGATTTGGTTTGGATTGAGTTTGGGTGAGGCCTTATTCGCGTTTCCGCATTTTGGTTAAGCATTACCGCTTGGTAAGCTTCTTCCAAATTCATTGGTTTTGAATTTCGAATAATGGAACCTAATGGTTCCTGGATATTGTCTAAATATTTTGCCACCGTTATGATTTCTATGATTTCGTGGCCGCTCAGTGGGTTTGATTGGAGGTTTGCTTTCAACCTTATATTTGTCTCTTTAATTTCGTTATAGAAACGTATATGAGTTTTGTCTCCCTTCCGGATGCGGAATAGGGAAGACAGATTTGTGGTGAAGTCTTTTTCATCACCGTAGTGTTCTGTTAGTACTTTTTTTTATACCATCTATCGTATTCGGGTTGCCGTTCGCAGATAACAATGTGCGGGCTTCCCCTTTAACTTTGTTTTTTATTGCCCGTAGGTACAGGCTGGTTAGGGAGTATCCCCCGTCTTGAAGTTTGACTTTGAAGTCATTATATAGGTCGTCGACCTCTTCCAGCCAAGCTGAAAGTTCTTTCTTATTACCCGTAAATTCGGATAGGTATTTAAATATGTCGGGGAGTTTAAATGCATCTCCACCGCCCTGCAGATTTCTTTCTGCTAGTTGAGCACGCAGCTCGTCGAGCTCAGCGCGAAGCTCTGTTACTTGAGCGTTTCGACACTCCTCCACATTTCGTGCGGAGATCTTATTTCTGAGCTCCTGCACGTAAGTTTTAAGTTGCTCGATTTCGTTTGCACGCGTGTCTGCTGGCATGATATATATATATATATATATATATATATATATATATATATATATATATATATATATATATATATATATATATATATATATATATATATATATATATATATATATATATATATATATATGTATACGAACACTCTACTTACAAGAATTTCATATGTCCGTGGGACCAGCTTGTGCGCGGATTAAATTGCGTCGTCCAGAGGGCTGCTTTCGACTTCTCCAGAGCGGTTGTTTTAATCACTTTTTTAACACTACACTCGCGCTGGTATCCCACTTCTGACACCAGTTAGGTTCGGATTTAGAGAATGACACTTTTTAAAAAGATTAATTTATTAGGACACAAACTTAGCACTATGTGATACAAAGGAAAAAGAGACCGAGCCACGTTGTCGTGGCTCGTTATTTGTGCTTGTTTAGCACATTCCTATAGCTGCACATGACTTGCGCGCCATGTGCTCTGATTGGTCGCTGGTAACGCAGAAATTTGTGTTTCATTTGTAGGGCAGTCCCCTTTAGAGAGGGAGGAGAAGTGTCGATTCACCATACAAACGTTTCGTGTCCCTTAAAACTTGATTAATTCTCGAGTAGTGCAGAAATTTGTGTTTCGTTTTTATGGCAGTTTCCCTCAAAGGAGGGGGGGGGGGGTAGAGTGTCTAATTTGGCACCCTTAATGTAAGACGTAGTCCTACGTAAAACAATTGATTTCAAAAACTAAAAGTCGATTTTCTCAAAATGGTCACCTCAGATTTTGATGAAATGGTAGATAAATGGGAGATAAATATGTGCCCTAAACTCTGTCATACATCGTAACTTGTGCATATTTAGGGCTAAAAAGGTTTTTTCAATATTTTATTGAAATTAAGTTTATTTCTTCTTTCAGTTTCTGTACCAACCCAAAATAAATAAATAAATAATAATAATAAAAACGTTTAATGAGTGTTATGTAATATAATAAAACCTATGACATTTTTCGACATTAAATTCATTTTTATTCATCTGATCTTATACCTTATGTACATGTTAACTTATATTCTAAGAGATACAATCATCATATATTTCCTATTTTTATTTTATCTAACATTTTGAAGACTTTGGGATCATCTACTGGATTTGAAAATCTTTCGCTGCGATTTTATTTTCATCTACAGGAATAAAGCAATGAAATTTTTGTGTTCCAGATTGAATAGTTCCTCAAGCTCACTTGCCTTTTTTGTATGCTATTCTTTGGATACGTAACAGAAATTCAATTTCGTGATGCGTTTGTCATTTTGCTAACCTGCTCAATCATAAAGATCTAGTGCTGTTTGGATTGTGTTTCCGTAATCTTGACTTGCTCTCTTTGCCATTCGTTTTAGAGTCTCTCCTATTGCATCATCTATTCCGGTGGGAGGTGGCAAAGAAATGCCATTCTGCTTCTAGTCCGTAAACTTTCTTGAAATTACACACACTGGCGCAATTCTGGCGTTTTTGTAGTGTGCTGCCGATGGAGCGGACATGTGAGTCATTTTAGTAGAATCGATTATTTTTCTGACAAATTCTATCAATTTTTCTATAAACAATTTCTATTCATAGTCGCAGTGTCGTGAGTTAAAACTTCTTAAATAACTTTAAAGCTTACGTTTTCTAGTTTACCATCTTTTTTGTAGTATATTTCAAGTGGGTGAACAGTTGCTTACGAGTTGTTCCAGTGATAACCCTGTGCCGCATTTTGAATTATGAATGAATAATTCTTTGAAGAATCACAAATTACTATTATTTTTCCTTGCGTCAAAGATTCTTTTATTATTTCTCAAAAAGCAGACTGCTGTTTGTAATTAACATCATTTCTATTTTATTCCACCATCTTCGACAACGTCGTACAGACTGAAACCTTAAGATCTAAATTATTCTAAGTTTCTTATTCTAGTACTGAACACATTCTTGGACAGAGTAAAATCAAACACGTCACTAACATTATTAAAAGATCGTAAACACAAATTGAAACTATTGTTGAAACCATAATACTATGGAATGGTATAAGAAATAACGATGAATTACGAAAACGACGGGGAGGAATATTCCAAGGAACTTGACGTAACAGTTCGGGACAGTCCACATCATGCTCTAAGAGTTTGTCTACTTAATCAACGAAATACGGCACCAATTCATCGATTAGTTTTAAAATCGTTTATTGAAATCAGCCATTTGTTGGAAAACGATTTCTTCTTTTCCGCTGTCCTCTAATAGAAGAGTTGTTTCTTCATGAATTGATGATTTGGAAACACAATCCAAACAACACTAGAGCTTTATGATTGGGCAGTTAAACAAAATGACAAATGTATGTAAAGGCAAGTGAACTTCAGGAACTATTCAATCACGCGAAAACAATATCGGGAACACATAAATTTCATTGCTTTATTACTGTAGATGAAAAGCAGCTAAAATGTTTTCAAATTCAGTAGAAAATCTTCAAAATGTTAGATAAAAAGAAAAAAATAGGAAAGATATGATGATTGTATCTCTTAGAATATAAGTTAACAAATACATGAATATGAATAAAAATGAATTTAATGTCAAAATATGTCATAAGTTTTATTACATTTGATTTGAAATAAAGACCTCTTAAACACTCAATTTGGGTTGGCTTTCTGCACTGAAAAAAGACATAAACTTGATTTCAATGAATTATTGAAAAAGTTTTTGTTAGAAAAACTTTTTTGCCGTAATTATGCACAATTTGCGATGTATGGAAGAGTTGTAGGGCACATATTTATCTACCATTTCATCAAAATTTTAGATGACCATTTTGAAAATTACTTTTAGTTTTTGAAATCGTTTTTTTTCTCAGTGAGGGATTTCAAAACATATTTTTTTAGTATTTTTTTGAAATTCAATTATTTTTCTGAAATTCTTCCATAGATTCCTTTTTTGTAGGGCTTACCATTTTCGAGTAAAAAAAAATTATAAAAAAAGGTCAAAAATATGTTGCCCTTTCCTTCGAAAAATTTTCGAAGAACTGAGTATGCCAAGTTGCTTAATTAAGTCTTCACGCCCAGAAAGTTTAATTAAGTTCTGAGAGGGTCATGCCAATCCCATAGACGAGTTGTCGCGAAATCCGTCCTATGAAAAAAAAGAAAACAAAGTTCTTTTTCTTTCAACAAACAAAATACCAGATTTATTCTCTAAAAAAAGTTTCTCTTTTATTGTTCTGTTATCATAAAACGATACCGTTTGTCGGTCGTATCACTGTCGAATGTTTTGTGTTTTAATCTTATACTCCACTCAATCTCGCACTATAAACTAGTCTTCAATACAGTCTAATCTTTCTCGTGTTGGAATGTTTCCAGTTTTTTTTCTTCTCTACTTTATTATGATATCAATGTTTTCTTCTTATCGGCCTATTAATTTAGTTTCCTTGCGTAGCAAATAGAAGCAACAGGAGTGGTTCGATCGGTGTTAGCTCACTTAATTTAAGGATTTCTGAATTTCTCTGCGTCCGCATTTCGGCTCGCATGATGAAATATAGTCATCATTAGATTCAGTACTCTTCTCTCATTCATGGCTCATTGTTCTGCTGTTTTGTTTGTGCTTCGAGATGAGATGAGACGAGATGAGATGGGGATGCCTTGCAGCGAAAAGTGACAATGATTGATGTTTTTGCCCTGCTGATGCCATTTCGTAACGATTATTTTGAAAATTAAAACAAGGACCGCTCGTTTTGAATGTGCCACTCGTGGGGGAAAAACCGTCCGGAAGTATAGTATGTGTTTTCGGGAAGTCCATGTGATTACTTTGCATTTATTTTGTTTCATTGAGAGCCGCAGTCCGAACCACATGTAGTCCCGCGGAAAACACTTGACGGTTTTCCCCCCGCCAGCTAATGATGAATGATACTAACGATCTCTATGCTACGGAGATGATTGATGTTAGGGATGGGGAATGGTGTGTTAGGTGATGATATGATATTTATATTTTGGCCGATCGACTCTCGCCATTGGTTATGGTTTCGCCGAGAACGCGCATCGTGTTCGAGTAAGAGGAATCAATCTGCGGGACGACCTTCTCGGCCGGACGGATGTTTTTAATGAGATCCGATAGTGACAGGAAGCTTTGACGGCCATTGTCAACATCCCGGTCGGAGTGAGACATTTCTTCTATTTCGCGAGTGATTTGTTTCAGCTTTTGCTCGACCGGGATATCGTGATGGACAAGTACTTGCGCCGCTTCATGCTGCAGAGGTTCTTCGGCAATTTCGGGTTCATCGTCCTGTTGGGCGCGTCCCTCCGATTCATCCTCGTCTTCGATCTCGTGCTCTTCCTCGTCGTGTTCCTCTTCATCGTCCAGTAATGCATCCTCATCGCTACCGTGCGATTCCTGGCTGGCTTCGGACTCTGGCTCGGCCGGAAGTGGGTTTCCACTCAGCAGGGCCGCCAGCGGGGAAGTTTGCTCAAAATGGTGTGGGGTGGGAGTGGTTGAAGAATGAACCACAGGAACCGGCGTGGGCTGGACTCGAACGGTGGTGCTCGCGTAGGATGACGATGCTGACTGGGGGGTCTTGGAAGTGGTTGTGATGGGACGGCTGCAAAGAACCACATGTTATTAGTTCCACATTGATACAAATTATTCGGCGACAAGATTGAGAGCGGAGGGAACTATATGAACAACAAGAGCTGGACAGTTATTAGGGAAAGCAACACCTACAAGCCGAGGGATAGAAAGAAACAAAAACAACTACGGTTCTGTTCCGAACGATTTGTGTACACTCTACAAATTTTGGTTTGTTTGTGTTGTTTTGTAGGCTAAGTCGTTCTGTAGTCTGTTCTTCTGAACGGGTAGTATTGTCGGTTTTTTATTTGTTTAATCGTGTAATGAACTAACTCCAAAACCACCAACCAGATGTTAGCGAATACTTTTTTCCCTAGGATTATGATCACTCAACCGGTTAGTAAATACTATTTCATTATTTGTGTTGGTTTGCTGTGTATGTGTACTCTAATGATGGAGGGATTGCTGCGAACGCTACTCTCCAGCGATGAGAGCAGGTGAAAATTTGAATAAAGGGTGTGTCACATCAAATTGCATCACGGAAAAAACGCTGTAGAAATTCGCCCAGTAGACCGATCCTTTTGAAAATTTTAGACAGTAAAATAAAAACTATTAAACAACTTTTGGCATTTTCTTTTTATTCATACTTCGAGCACAAGCCCGTATGCTCGCACCTTCCTCTTTACCCCGTCCATAAGGTTCTGTACAACGTCAGGTAGTAGTTTTTTTTGAACAGAAATCCATTTTTTCTTGAAGTCCGCCTCCGATTTGACAACTTTTGGGTTCTTCCGGAGGGCCTGCTTCATAATCGCCCAATATTTCTCTATTGGGCGAAGCTCCGGCGCGTTGGGCGGGTTCATTTCCTTTGGCACGAAGGTGACCCCGTTGGCTTCGTACCACTCCAACACGTCCTTTGAATAGTGGCACGAAGCGAGATCCGGCCAGAAGATGGTCGGGCCCTCGTGCTGCTTCAATAGTGGTAGTAAGCGCTTCTGTAGGCACTCCTTAAGGTAAACCTGCCCGTTTACCGTGCCGGTCATCACGAAGGGGGCGCTCCGCTTTCCGCAAGAGCAGATCGCTTGCCACACCATGTACTTTTTGGCAAACTTGGATAGTTTCTGCTTGCGAATCTCCTCCGGAACGCTGAATTTGTCCTCTGCGGAGAAGAACAACAGGCCCGGCAGCTGACGAAAGTCCGCTTTGACGTAGGTTTCGTCGTCCATTACCAGGCAATGCGGCTTCGTCAGCATTTCGGTGTAGAGCTTCCGGGCTCGCGTCTTCCCCACCATGTTTTACCTTTCGTCACGGTTAGGTTCTGAACCTTGTATGTACGCAGGTCCTCCCGCTGCTTGGTCCGCTGGACGAATGAACTTGACAAATTCAGACAAAATTATTGGCGACATCCCGGACCGAACTTCTCGGATCCCGTCTAAACTTAACTACGCGCTTGTGATCTTTTTCACTGACGGAGCATCCATTTTTGCCGTTCTTCACCTTCCGGTCGATGGTTAGGTTCTCGAAGTATCGTTTTAGTACTCTGCTGACCGTGGATTGGACGATTCCCAGCATCTTACCGATGTCCCGATGTGACAACTCCGGATTCTCGAAATGAGTGCACAGGATTAATTCACGACGCTCTTTTTCGTTCGACGACATTTTTCCAAATTTACGGAAAATTGACAGTGAAGCATGGCCAACGTGATCTATACACTCTTATCTGATTATAAGCGAAAGCTGAAGATATAATTCCTAAAAATTAAATTTCTACAGCGTTTTTTCCGTGATGCAATTTGATGTGACACACCCTTTAGTGAGGCGAACAGCGGAAAAATAACAATATTTGTTAATACTATCTCGGGTTTTTGGAGGAAAAGGATTGGAGGCACTGTATTTTTTTCGTGTACAATAAAAAAACGTTATGGAATCCCTCCCCGTTCGAGGATTTTTTTGCTGACAATCATTTCAATTCAAATATCATGCAGATAGTGTATACATCGCTCGGGGTTGTTTTTCGAATGAAGTCGTTATTTTTTATAAGGTTTAGTTATAAATATTGTTATGAATATGAAATGTGGAATTTGATCAAACGTAGGCAATGACAAAGACAAACTCTGATAGGACTATCTGCCGAACTTGAACTGACTCACATCCAAAACCTGTTAATGACTGGTGCGAGTTTTTGGCAGGAATAAAATTATGTTAAACTTACACATTTTAATGTGTTCACACAAATTAGCCCATGAACCCACATAAATTCAATATTCACCCTGCAAAAAATAGCGCAGAGAAGGGATACTATATAGTCATGGATTTTGATGACATTTCAAAAATCACTTATAACTTCAAGATTTTACGCTTTGTTCCGCTATTTTTTGCGGGATGTAGTCATAAATGATAATTAATGATTTAATAAATTTAATAAATAAATTTAAATTTGTGTTTTCTTTTGTGCAGCTGCCATAATTAGCAATGATATTTCCACCAAACATTAGCGACATCGACATCCTTGTCGTCTCTGTTCACTATCTGTCTTTTTTGCATGTTTGGTTATGTATTTAGCTTCAAAATATACACGAAAAAAAAATTTAATGGTGTCGAGAAACATGAAAATATTGAGAAAGTGTTTCGACGACGAAACTTTAATATTACTGATACGAACGCCGTAGGGATGGTTCGTCAGTCCGTCAATTGATTTAGGCGATTCCCGTTCAAAACTTTCACGTGTCGGTACACACTCAGAATGCAGTAGAGGCGAAATATTTGGCACGTACTGATGAAAATGACCCGAATAACACTACGCAGAGAAAGTTAGGTGCATTAGTACCATCGCAGGAGTAGTAGAAAAGTTTGAATTGAAACAAGTTTAAATTGCGAAACAGAAAAATCGCTTTGGATTCGCCATTTCCTGATGTGGCACTACCGTTTTAAGAGAAACTTTTACCGTTTCATCGTAAGTATCAAGTCGTGTCATTTTTATTAGAATTTAAAGAACGTTCCTATTTCTTTCTTTTCTTTTCGATTGAGTCAAAGATGCTATCGAAAAAACGAAATTCTGGAAATTTGGTGGCAGGAATGTCCCTGGAGAATCTTAATTCCTGTATAATTTTCTTCCTCTTAATCACTTATTCAATTTGGTGAACTACACTCGAAAAAAAAAATCAAATGTGTCTCCAAATTTCAGTTCTCTATGTCCGTACTTTGTACTTCCGGTAATGTTTTCGGAAAACAGATCCATACGGTTTCACACAGGACTGCTACATCGTTCATCTCAAACAGTCAACACTGTTTCGTGAAACATCGTTCCACAACTTCGAGCTTTATATGTTATTAGCTGACTCGGCAAACTTCGTCCCGCCCAACATTTTTTTGTTGTTATCAATACTTTCAAACATTCATGTTTTCTTTGTAAGCGTAAGCGAACTGAACTTAAAAACTGATTGATCTTCCACCATTTACAATTACCTTTTACTATAAAATTCCTAGTACAGGTAAACTTCGATATAACGTACATTTCACTTTCAAAATTGTACGTTGTATCGAATTGTACGTTATATCGAAGCATAATAAAGTACTCACAAACGTAGTCTATAATACATTATTGTGTTGCTGGTTTAATAAAGTTAATGAATAACTTCAATCAGAAGACGAAGCCAGTCTTTTTCATGATGTTTCTCTTCATACTGTTGATAAAAGGTTGATTCATTCAGAATCCGGAATCACAAAATCATCTGTATTTCGGAATTGATTGAAGGTACAAAACTTGTTTTAGCATCACAATACAGATAATTCATTGTTTTATCGGAAAAAAAATATTGAAAAAAATTATCCTTCACACTTTGGAAATGTGTACGTTATATCGAGGTAAAATGTACGTTATATCGAGTGACGTTATATCGAGGGTACGTTATAACGAGGGTACGTTATATCGAAGTTTCCCTGTACTTCTACCCAAAACTTGTCATTATAATATCAGATTATTTTAGACACAATTCTCGTTCAAGTTTTTACGTCCGCTTGCAAATAACATGTTTATCCGTTACATGGAATAAATGTTTGATACAGAAAATATGATAGGATTGCGTTTTATTTACATCAAAATCCATTTCCATGTTCGAACAAAGATCAATTTCGTTCGCGCAAACATCAAATGGACTAACAAAGCTTGTTACTGTGTAATTGTAGAACATATGGGAGTTGATTTTTCTGTTTTCCCATTTTCTTTCAGAGTTTTCCGAAAATTTTCAATGATCATATTTGGTTGAAATATGTGTAATATTTTTATGGAACTCCCTCTCCATTCCAGAGAAGAGAGAGGTGTCATACCATCATAGAAACATTTCTCTTACCCAAAAACCCTCACATCCCAAATTTGGCTCCATTTTCTTAATTAGTTCTCGAGTTATGCAGAAGTTTGTGTTTCATTCGTATGGCAGCCCCCTTCCCCTTAAAGAGGGGGTAGGTGTGTTGAACCACCATAGAAATATTTATTGCTCCCTATAACCTCAATATGTCAAATTTGGTTCAATTTGCTTGATGAGTTCTTGAGTTATGCTATCCCTCCCTCTCCATTCAGTGAGGGGGAGGAGTATCGAGCCACCATGGAAATGTTTCGTGCCCCCTAAAACCTTCAATTAATTGTCGAGTTATGCAGAATTTTTTCGTCTCATTTGTATGGCAGCCCCCCTTAGAGAGCGCGGTGGGGTCTCGAACTACCATACAAATTTTCACGTCGATTGTTTCAGTAATTTCCGATTCCATGAGAATCAGAAAGATAGACAGAAAGACAGACAGACCATTTGTATATACAGCCTAGGGTGCTAATGAATGTATGGCAAAAATCGACCCTAAAATTTCAAAAAGTTACCCTATACAAATTGTTTACCACCTCGAAAAAACATCCAATGCCAAATTTCAGCTCAATCAGACTTAAGGAAGAGTGGCGCAAAGCGGTCAAAGTTTGAGTTTTTTGAAAATCGAAAAATCACCCAAGGAAATCGGGGTTTTCAAAAAGAAAAGTTTGATGCCAAGTGTCTTAGAATTGCATAGAACTTCGAGATTTACTGTTATCTCGAAAAATTTTTTTTGTCAAAAATTGACTTTTTGGCGCTTGGTCGTTTTTTCCTCTGAAAAGTTCATTTTTGACGAATTTTTTTTTCGAGATGACAGTAAATGTCGACGTTCTACGGAGTTCTCAGACATTTGGTATTAACTTTTTTGTGATTTTCGGGTTTTCAAAAAACTCAAACTTCGACGGCTGTGCGACACTAGTGAATGAAGTCGTGGGTTTTTCGTGGGAATCAACACTTTTAATCAAGTTAGCCTTGAAGATTCGAAGGTTACTTTTTTCCCATACATCCATTGGCACTATATTCGGCATTTCGAATTTTCGATACTGAATTCTGCCCGTTTGAAACCATATATTTTTGGGCATCTCAATAGAATGGTCCTGCCAATTTACAGCTTGTTGAGCTATAAATTTTTCGAAGCAGACGATACAAGTAGGTGGTGAAATGCAACCCAAGGGATGGGACGGTGATAAATTACCGAAAACCGATAATTGGAAAGAGTGATAAAATAACGGTGGAGGGAAACCTCTATTCGTGCCAGTGAGTACAAGCGAAATAAATTCAGGCAGCTTCAATCAATTTATGACTCAATTGAATAAGACCCAAGCGACTATACATTTGACTTTACTAAGACAAAGTGCAGGCTCATATATTTTGACACTGAATGATATGAATTCAAATTAATATAAAAGAAATGTCGTATATTGTCAATACATGGCAACACTTAAACATATTTTGTGTTGTACTTATCGCATCGGGTCATACTATACGGCTATTTATAGACGACAATCTGTGCTACAAGTGTCGTTTGAACAGTGTTGTGATTGTCCTTTTCAGTCTCAAGTTATAGCGCGTCAAAGTTGGAGTCCACCAAGCAAGAAATTCGCCATATTTTATGTTTTTACTACCTGCGAGGTAAAACTGCAACGAAGGCGGCCGAAAAAAATCGTGTAGTTTATGGACCCGATACTGTAACGATTCGCACAGCACAGCGTTAGTTTGATCGATTTCGTTCTGGTGTAGTGGCTGTCGAAGATACACCCCGTACTGGTAGGCCAATCGTAATGGAAACCGATAAAATCGTTGAAATCATCCAAGTAGACCGGCATGTGAGCACTCGCTCGATTGGCCAGAAACTGGATATAGACCATAAAACCGTTTGGAACCATTTGCAGAAGATTGGATTCCAAAAAAAGCTGGATGTATGGGTGCCACACGAGTTGACGCAAAAAAATCTTTTAGACCGAATCAACGCCTGCGATGCACTGCTGAAACGGAACGATTTCGACCCATTTTTGAAGAAGATGGTGACTGGTGATGAAAAGTGGATCACGTACGACAACCTAAAGTGAAAAAAGTCGTGGTCAAAGCGCGGTGAGCCGGCCCAAACCATCGGCAAGCACAGATTGACGGCCAGGAAGGTTTTGCTGTGTGTTTGGTAGGATTGGAAGGTAATCACCCACTATGAGCTGCTCAACTATGGCCAGACCCTCAACTCGGTTCTTTACTGTGAGCCGCTTGACCGTTTGAAGCAGGCGATTGACCAGAAGCGGCCAGAAATGATCAATAGGAATGTTGTTGTTTTCCACCAGCACAACGCTCGGCCTCACACATCGTTGATGACCCGCCAGAAGCTACGGGAGCTCGGATGAGATGTCCTATTGCAGCCACCGCATAATCCGGACCTGGCTCCAAGTGATTATCATCTCTTCCGGTCCATGCAAAACGCTCTTGGTGATACTAAGTTGGCCTCAAAAGAGGCTTGTGAAAACTGGCTGTCTGAGTTTTTTGCAAATAAGGAGGGGGGTTTTATAAGGGGGGGATAATGAAGTTGCCTTCTAAATGGCAAGAAGTTTGCGAACAAAACGGTGCATATTTGACTTAAATTGGATAATTTTAAGTATGTTAAATAAAGCGTCAAATTTCGATCAGAAATACGACATTTCTTTTTCCCCAACCCTATACATTTGTTTATTTAGGATACTCGACCATTCATGAGTAGTGGCCGAAATAATGTTTCATTATTATGCAAAATTCTGTAAGAAACAAAAAAAAAATATTCGATTTCCCCTTGTTGATAGATTTTACAATGTGCTAATAGTTTCCATATATAATTTCATAAAGTTAGTTTTTGTGAAGGTTGCTAAAGTTGAACAGCACAAAAGAAAGTCTTTTTGCATCAAATCCTTACCTAGGACGAAGAATGAATTCACTACGACAACTCAAAATGCAAAAGATCGTATGTAAATCTCGGTCAACCAGGAACATCAATGCCGGTGCCGAACGAGTGGCCTTAGGATGTGGTACGGAAAAATTGATATGACAACACTACATAATTTGTCGGCCTCCATTTCAAATCGTATTTTTGAAGTGATTGAAATGGAGGAGGCCATATCAAATGAGGGGCTTAGAATGCAAGGGGTGTAAGTGACTTGATCGATTTCTCTTCATCAACTTTTTCTTTAGTTAATAACTCAACTGCAAAAACGTTCCAATTTAAGTTTGCTATAGAGTCGGATAGATGAGGTTCTGACCTATCTTCCACATTGCCAAATACAGTACGGAATGTATTTGCAGCTAAGTTATGACCAAAAGAGAGAGTCGATGTACAGAAATCGATCAAATCACTTACACCCGTTTCATTCTAAGCCCCTCAAATATTAACTGCTGGATTACTTTGAACATGAGCATTTGGAAAGCTCTCACTACAGTTCTTCAGTTATATTGAAGTGAATTACAGCAAAAAAAAAACTTTACCGAATTCCTCGAACTTCGCCCAATAGATAAAAATCGATAATTTTTTATCAAACCTTTGAGAAGAAAGCCTGAATGAATCGGGATGCACCAATAATGAAGAGATTGTGAAATGAAAGAGCCGCTCTGGTTGGATAGCGGAGTGTCCAAAATATGATACGGGACATAAGGAAAAAGAAGTTCACAATTCCATTAAAACCACGTAATTATTTTTTCGCTATACTTCTCTTGAAATATATTTAAAAATAGTGCAACTTTAGCTCCTTCTGGTGATAACTTGTTCAGTATCAAAAGAACACTTCGCGATTTCTAGCAAATAGTCAGAACATGCAATGATTCCTCTACGGACACTGAAGAGAAACCAAATACTACTGTTCAAGCTTCCTCCGTTCGCATCTATTATAAGGGCCCTAAATCAATTGATCGTGGGTTCAATCTCAGAATCCTCAATTAACATGGTTCTAAATGGCTTTTTACATGGATGAATTGAATTTCTTTATAAATTTTAACATCTATAATATTTACAGAAATTGCTGAGAGAGAGGGACACTAGTAAATAGACGAAACGATGTTATAACAAAGTAACCAACATTATAATTTTCTACGTCTGTTCACCTGTATTGTTCACAACTAACGGCTAACAGACCAGTCTTGCTCCTGCCAGCGAGTGTTCATCATCTTTTTGGAGGCTCGGTAATGTGTCATGTTGCAAATGAAATCGTGGTGCGATTTGGTTCACAACTTCAATACTATCTGAAACTTGATGAAATGATACAGAGTGTTCGTTTCCATGCCATTTCATCCTGCTGCAGAGCGCTTGAGTGGTCTTGCACCCGAACACATTTTTCTGCGTTGAATCGGTTTTAATGTTTTATTGATGGAATAATGGTATTGATGACATATAATCGTCCATGAACGTGTGTAAGTCAACAAGAACTATTTCGTACTCGTCGTATTATTCTCGTGGGGGAAATAATGAACCATAACTCAAACATGTACAGCTGATACAACAGTAAAACCTTCTACTAAACACTTATTTCAAAAAATTCGATTCTTCTCAAAATAAAACGCGTCCTACGTCGGAAATGCAGTCGTGTCCAATACACATTTTTTCATATCTAACAAGTGATTCTACTCGCATTTCGATCAATACATTTTGTAATTACTTTCCAATGACGCAGCATAACTTGATTATTTTCTCCAAGGGTTAAAAAAAAATTATTATTTAATTAATTAATCAATCTAAAAATTATAAAAAATTAAGAAACAGTAAACAATAAAAATGCGTTCAATTGATTATGAGACTTGTATGAGAACGAGGAAGCATTTGAAAAGGAAGTCATACATTTGAAACAACTATCCGTGAATTTCACGACTGTATACATGTTATCGTCTCGAGAAACTCATTCAAGTTCAATGGAATACACTTACGAAATTTGGGTCGATCTTGTAACATAATTTGAATGTGACTCTGCAAATTTGGATGAATAATTGTTACATTGTGTATCAATTTAACTCTCACATAACTCATTCGACAGAATGTCTGTGGGAAAATTTCATTTTGCCGCCATCATCACTTCCGAACTGTGAGTCGAAATTCAGTTTTATCAGAGCAACGAGCATCGTTACTATACAGCTCCTATAAATATCAAATCAATATCTCAGCTCTGTAATGCTGTTTCCTTTTGTTTTCCAGAGAACGTGTAGCATTTCTGGATGATTGAGTAGACAGCGATGTAATAAAAAAAATCCGCTGCTAATAAGAAATGACTGTTGGATTGTTTTTCTTTCCAATCAGTGCCTGCAATGGATGACAGTTCGTGATCGGTATAGATAGCTTTTACAGTACTGTCAATCGAAGGCCAGCAGATGGTAAATTCTTTGGATTCCTTTGAACGGAGGATTCGGTTTCGCTTGGGGGAGGGCTGTTGAGTTAGGAGTTAAATGAGCGAATGATATTAGCGGAAATTGAAGTCTATCAACTAGTTCCAGTAGTGGGGTGAGGGGTAAGCAAAGGTTATAAACATAAAGATGGTGGAAATGGCGTTAGCTCACCTATTTGATTCATCATTCTTTGCTATCGGAAATATCTCAAAATTAGTTTTGAAATCGTTCAATTACGTTTAGTTTTGTCTCTTTTTTTGTTTCTGTTGTTGCTGAGTGAGGGGATCCCGATACGCAACGGCTGTATCTATATATTTTCTAAACTATGTTTACGGACACCCAATCCGAAGATTGGTGCGATGAGATTTGAGATTTGATTGCAATTGGTACACTATTGATAACGGTGTTGCGTCTGCTGATTGTATTGTAGATTTTCTTCTTTTCTTTACGATTTTTGTTTTCGAGTGGTTTTTTATTGTTTGTTTATCTGTGGTTCAGTGTAATTGGAACTATATTTACCCCTGCGCCGACGAGACGGGGATGCTACCGTAATTGTAGTAATAGCATCTGGTCTGCTCGCAAATAAAATCTTTCACCGCCAGACAGTCCTCCGGTTCCCATCGGAGCGTGGGAGCCTTCAGATGGACGCATCCTCGTTCGATGCCGCTGCTGCTGTGGGTTGCAATAGAAGAACAAAAAGTAGAAACGGAAAAAGTTAGTTTGATAATTGGCGCACTTCTGCGGCCGTGGGTGACAGCCTAACATGTAATCACGGGGACACACAATACTCTTTCTATGGAATAGTACCTGTCACGAGCGGTACGCTGGGGCGACGTGTTGCTGTTATGATCCAATGGGTCCAGTCCTGCCGCAGCATCCGTGGATTTCTCGAAATAGTCAAAGGTGGCATTGAATGGCAACCCGGTGCTCATCCAGAGGAACATGCCCGTGCCCAATCGATTGCCAGACGTCCAGAAATTGTATTTGCTGTAGCCTACGAGCAGAAATTGAATTTCCGATGACACGATGAAACCGTGGTCGATTGACGGAAGTGTGGGACGCCCCGAACTTACCAGCATTCTGCAAGTACTGCGTCATTGATTCCACCTTCTCTTTAGTTTCGAACGAGGCCAGCTGCAGACCCAACGAGCGGCAGTACTGGTACGCGAGGAAATAGTTCAGCTCGGGCGAATATGGATTCATCCGACTAACGAAGTACTGAACGCCATCCAGCTGGATTGTGGTGATACGTTGACCTTAAGGGAAAATAGAATGAAAAAAACGTTTCCATTTTAGTACTCGTATAAAATTATTTTTCCCATGTTGATCATGTGAGCTTTATGCCGTTCACGAGAATTATTGCACACTTTCCAGACATTCATCCCGTCCGATGGATGAAAATAGAGAGCCACGTGTGCCACATATCGCGTGTTAGCCAGGAGTATACAATAACCAATTATGTTATTTGCCAATTTTACCTCGGATAGATACGATTTCCGTTTGGCACGTAGCCTTCGGTTCAAGTATGGTTTATGTAATAATTTAATATTTCATAATAGTAATAATAATAAAGTTTAACTGTTCCTATTTGCAGTTCATCGTGGGGAGAGTTGCAAAGTATAGAATTTGTCACCAATTGCACTGACGTGGGAATTCATTGTCAAAAAAGAAATGATTGCAGCTGAACGATGGAAGAAGACAATACGTCTATCATAGAGTTCAGACTAAAAAATGACGGACGCAATCAATTCTCAAAAGTTGCTGATTGATTGTTGTTGGCCTAACATTATGATAATCTATAACTCTTATATATGTCATCATTCATCCACTACATAATTGCATGGTGAATCACGAAATATAAGTCGCAAAAAACGAGAATTTTCTTTATACGTATTTTCTCATTCGTCGGTGAGAGCGAAAAGCGCATGGTTCTCTATGGTGAGTGATGGATCCTCAGTTAAGGCATCAACTCGCGCGCGGGTGTATCATTTCAGTGAAATTTCCATCGCTGTGTTTGAGACACGGTCAATCTAGTCAATTTCAACGACTTGGCGATTTGTCAATGCATTCCAGATTCGACCGCTAGGAGCGCTGGAATAACACAAACAGTCCGTCCAGATATCAAGTGACACGAGTTATAAAATCTGAAATTTTGAGTCAGGAACTCGAATCTGGTGGTTTAAAATCTGTATTTTGTAGTCAAAGGTCTAATATTATAACTAATACGAAGTACTAATTGAATTCGATTTTCAAGTATAGATTCCGAAACCTGAATCTCTTGGATCGAGTGACTCTCATTAGCTATAAATTGACAAAAACAAAACTAAGAGTGAAATGCAATCTTGGACGAAACTAAACAATATAATCTAATCATTGGGGGACAACGAAAAAATTCTTCCATATGAGGCCAATTTTAGGGCAAGACATTCAACCATGTGTAGGACTCCAACAGACCCGCATATATTTGTGCGGGTTCGTTTACGATCGAACGATCATGAGTTCATTCGCAGGACCCTCCCTTGATTATATTGTTTTCTGTTCTTTTTCGTGGCTAGAAGCGAATGATCTTCGTAATTTAAAACCTATATAATATTGGGTGAGTGAATTAATTAGACCCGTTTTCCAATTGAGGTCATAACTATTCATGGTTTCGTTGGAAAAAAACTGGCAGCACTTGTGTGCGAAAATATTATTGATAGACTCGCAAACGCAGTATTCGGCATTGGTCAGATGTGTATAGAAGTATGTTTGATTGCACTAAAAATGGGATATTTTTTGCCAAAAAAAACGCATTTGCGGAAGCATTACTTTTATTTTGTTATAATTTAAACAAAAGTGCAGCTCATCGTTTACTTGTTGAAGTTGACGATGAAGCTGTTCCAGACGGTACTACGTGCAGAAAATGGTTTAGATAATTCGAAGAAGATGTGATGATGAAGCCGCAGGAAGTCCGGGAGCACTAAACAAGTTTGGAGATGAAGGATAATTACTTCTTCAAAATCCATGTCATACACAACTAACAGTTCGACTGAAAAGTTCATAAGGTTCACGTATAGATGGTGCCTCTTGCAAAAATCTACTTGATTGTCACAAGGCACCATCTTTCAATGGATACGTGTCAAAATTTGACAGCAATCGGTCGATTGGTTCGTGAGTTACTGCATTGAGAGTGAAGTAACCTTTGTTATTGTGAAAAAATGGTAAAATCACAAATCAATGAAAACGATGGCAAAATTGCATGAATTGGGCTTCGAATTGCATCCGCATCCACCGTATTCTCTAGATCTGGCCCCCAGCGACTATTTTCTGTTCGCAGACCTGAAGAGAATGTTCGCTGGCAAGAAATTTGAGACCGATGATGAAGTGATTACCGAAATTGAGGTCTATTTTGGAAAAAGCAAAAGAGTGCTATAAGGGTATCGAAAAATTGCAAGATCGCTCTAATCGCGTGTTACTGTAGACCTCGCCAGACGACAATCGATGCGATTGAATCGATCGAATGAAGAAAACCGGCCAAAATGTAGACTTGTAAGTAGACGAATTTATTATCAACATGACAACGCCAGACCTAATGTTGCTTTTGTTATTTAAACCTACTTGGAAGCGCAAGACTGGAAAGACCTACCCCACCCGCCGTATTCAACAGACATAGTTTCTTCAGAAGACATTTGGTCAATGCAGTTAGCCCTTGCAGGCCAGTGATTCAGTTTTACAGAAGCCTCAACAGAATTGAATTGGACTACTTCAGACATGGAATCCGTAATTTGTTTAAAAGATGGACTGAGGTTGTAACTGCTGATGGAGCATACTCTGCATATCATTCCTATGTAGCATGTGTTCAAAATAAACATTAGATTTTAACAAAAAATAGGTTTGTGAATTAATTTTAGCCGCATCTCCAGGATCCACCTCTATCAGAATGAAAATAGTCTGCCAGTAAATCATATTACAGAGAATAACCTGAAGTTGGTCAACAGACATAAACCGAACATCGATTATTCTAATAGAAACTTCATCGCTTGAAATCCACATGAATAGGTCTTTGACACCAAAGTATAAGCAGCTCCCTTTTCTTCTTAACAAATATCCCTTGAAAAACAACTGCTGAACACACATTCTCAATTATGCACAATGACTAGGGGAAAAAGCGACTAGAATAAAAAGAAAAAAAACAAGGCAGACAATCGGATATCCCCGTCTGGGATATCTTAGGTAGCCGTGATCCTGATCTTCTGCTTCATCTATACCTGTTCCTCAGAAAGGCCGATGTCAACGTTTAATGATGTTTCCTTCGTTGTGTCCCTGCTTCATATCCCTCCTATCCGATCTATAAACTTTTACTTAGTCGCGGCAATACATACACACACTCTTTACAGATGCACGGGCCGAAGGTTGTGCAGTCCACTGATCATTCAACAAGAGCCAAAGGTTGTACCGCTCATGACAACTCTACACGAGCTGATGATTGCGCCGGCTAGTGACCATTCTATCCTGGATTCCTCGAGTCGAGAAAGACGCACCACGCTAGATATGGGGTACAGACTAGGGGGGCGTTGCTGATTTATGGTCAGCTGCATCCCAAAAGGAAGTATCCCGTGTCGGGCACAAGTACAGAGTATTGGAGATAGCAACATCACAATTACGAAAACACTTGTAATACTAACCTCGAGCCAACCGCGAGTAATCGGTTACATATTACTAACATAGTTATAAGGCAAACATTGTCGAAATATTGAACTCCCGGCCCCGTCAGGTTGACGCCATATGAGCCTTAATAAAAATATATATTTTGGATAAAAAAAAAACAAGCTCATTCGAGAAGATATCATGGACAATAGAAAGTTTAGTCTGTAGTTTAGACTGAAACCGGATAGTTGTTAACATAAATATTGTAAGTAAATCAATAGTTTTTTTTTAAACTAAAGTACCACAACGAAGAATCTTTAGATTTAGTTCATATTTCATTAATAAAATATTTCAAAATATGCCGTGAAAATTTTGTGTTCTCATTGTATCCCACAGAAGCTGACAAAACCTTATAAACATGGCCGCGTTGTGAGATACAAATAAATGATGAAACAGCGGGGATTTGAAAGACGTGTTTGACATATGAATTCCCGCGAACCAGTTCCGGTAATGTTTTTTTTTTATCCCATTTATTTATTTATTAGGCTCATTAGCATTTTAGCTGTAACAGAGCCGAGTTTTATTCGTGTACATGTACATATGTTTATGTTTCTATAAATTGTAAATTACACAGTAGTAGCCATTTAGGCGTAAGGGTATTCTTTCTGTTCTTCCATTGTTCAGCAGACCGGACAACGGAGACAGTTTTTTTTTAATTAAAACGTTTTTTTTACAGGCTCAGTTACATAAGTTTAAAGGAGCCAAACTCTTAACTATATTTCTACTAGCATATATTTACATGTTTCCTTAATTCTATGGTTAATAAAATAGGAAACCGATTACGCGGTCGACTCGAGTTTAGAAGGGTGACATATTTTCAATAGGAAAAGGATGGGATGTAAGGAGATTGTAACAATGTTCACACTCATACTCACATTCTCATTCACATTCACATTCACACTTCACACTCAATTCTTAAAAACTATAATTACATCTAATATGTATTACAATTCAACTTATCCTGATGAAAGGGAACCGATAGCTCGCAAAAGACGAAAAGAAAGGGTAAAGGGTTTAAGAACAATCACACTCGAAGATCGATAGTTTTAAGGAAAACATATATTTGGACCATGTAATCAAGATCTAGCCGAGCCAACACATCTCTCACCGGCACATTGGGCTGCCTTCCTCTGGCCCGAAGAGATTTTTCTAAATTCGAATTGGCAACAGCATATCCCTCGCACGACCAAACAACGTGTTCGATGTCGTGGTAACCTTGGCCACAAACACAGATATTGCTGTCGGCAAGATTAATACGAAAGAGTAGCGCATCTAACGAACAGTGATTGGACATGAGTCTTGAGAAGGTGCGAATAAAGTCCCGACTCATGTCCAGACTTTTGAACCATGGTTTAAGGCTAACCTTAGGGATAATCGAGTGAAACCACCGACCCAATTCATCTTCATTCCACTTGCGTTGCCAGTTAGCGATTGTATTTTTACGGACTAAAGAATAAAATTCATTGAAGGCGATTTGACGCTGATAAATGTCGCCTTCAATCGCACCCACCTTTGCTAATGAGTCAGCCCTCTCATTACCCAGAATTGAGCAATGTGAAGGGACCCAAATAAAGGTGATGACATAACAGCGTCTGGATAAAGCACTCAAAATTTGTCGTATTCTCTCACGGAAGTACGGCGAGTGCTTTTCCGGCCTCATTGAACGGATAGCTTCGACAGAGCTAAGACTATCCGTTACAATGTAATAGTGTTCAACAGGTCGTGAGGCGACGCTGTCCAGCGCCCAGTATATCGCTGCCAATTCAGCAATATATACTGAGCAAGGATACTGAAGACTGTGTGAGGTGCTAAAAAATACTTTGAACACTCCAAATCCTATGGACTCATTCATAGAGGACCCATCAGTAAAGTACATATTATCACAATTGATACGCCCATACTTTGCATTGAAGATCGTAGGAACGATCCCCGATAGAAGGTAATCTGGAATATCATGGATTTTCTCCTTCATGAACAGATCAAAATGTACAGAGGAATTGATGTAGTCAGGGAAACAAACACGGTTGGGAATATACGAAGAAGGATCAACCTGCATGGAGATGAATTCATGATATGAGCTCATAAATCCAGAATGAAAATTTAGCTCGCTCAGTTGCTCAAAATTTCCGATCACCAATGGGTTCATAACCTTACACCGGATGAGGAACCGAAGAGATAATAAATTGAAGCGATCTTTTAGTGGGAGTACGCCTGCCAAAACCTCGAGACTCATGGTATGCGTTGAGGGCATACATCCCAACGCAATACGGAGACAAAGATACTGAATTCGCTCGAGTTTAATGAGGTGTGTTTTAGGAGCTGATTGAAAACAGAAACTGCCATACTCCATCACTGAGAGAATAGTTGTTCGATACAACATTATAAGATCTTCTGGATGGGCTCCCCACCATGTGCCGGTAATTGTACGGAGAAAGTTTATTCTTTGTTGGCATTTTTTACTCAGATACCTAATATATCGGAGACAGTTGATATTGATCATTGTTGGGTTATTTATAGAACAGCAGCCCGATGTTTTTTGCAGAGCAGAGCAGTTGTATGGATGAATCGATCTAATTTCGACCGTGGATCGATCTCCATCGCTGATGATGGTTGCTTGGACGTAGTTATTCTATAACAACACAAAGATGGTCAATTGAGGGTCCTGAGTTTGAACTCACGACCGATCGCTTAGTAAGCGAACGCGTAACCAAGTGGCTAAGAAGACCCCCAATTCCGGTAATGTTGTTGTTGTATGTTGTAATGTACCGTATTTTCAGAAAAATGTGAGTATGTCCGATTGTTTTAGTTAGATTAATACCCAATTATTTTTAAAATCAGTACTGGTGCTAAGGCCACAAAATGTTATGGAAAGCTTTGTTAAAAAAAAAATCCTTAAGCGTTAATTTGAAAAATTTTAGGCGGAAACTTTCAAAATGTAGCTTCGGGGTGAAAATGCACAAATATGTATAGAAAATCAATTATTTCTTCTCCTACGGTCATTTAAATTATAATGTAAGGGTTTGAGGATACAAAAACCTGATTGAATCCACCTAAAGGTGTGATCATGTCTTTCCATAACTCGATTTAAACATTGATCTGCCGTCATCCGGAGACCATTCGGGTCATCCTAATGTGGCCAAAACCCTTGAAATGTTCACCATTAAGCTAGTTTTGACAAACCAAGACGTTCGATATGTCGCATGATGGGATTTGGTTCTGGTCATTCGCGGTGTTTTTTTGTAAAATAGTTTTTTCTTACTTGATTGTATAGTAATTACAAGTAACTGATTACTCATTCAACTCATCAAGTATCGGCTAGAAATGAATTTATATGTTTAGCGTCTATAAATATTGCTTTGATGAGTTGAAAATATGTTTCTTTACAATAATATAAAATAGAAACGAAAATGCTATTCAGAAAAATATTATTTTCCATGCAATTTAACAAGTGGTTCGTTGAGAACCATTGACAAGAAACGGCTTCAGATGGTTATTGAACATGTCAGATTAAAAAAGATTAAAATTAAATTGCATTATACCTCTGAAAATTTATGTTTGTTTTCAGTAATACGTTTGATCAATTTCAATCAATTTCGCGGTAATCAATTTGCCCCCGGATGACGGTACTGTATTTTCCATTGAATAGTGCTAGTATGTGTTTAATATCCATTAATTCCACGGTTCTACAGAGTTACACGAGACGCAGCATTCAATTTTGTAAAATTGGCGTAATCATTCGGCATAATGATTTAGAAATTAATTTTGAAAAATTAAAACGTATTAATGTAAAGAAGTAAAGCGACATCATCGCGGGTCAAGCAACTCTGACAATTCGATGACAATTTTTTAAAACAGTGCGTTTTTAGATACTAAACTCATCCTTAGCTCAGTATCATGGGAATCAGTATATGGGAATAAATTCCATAAATCACGTGGGAGCAGTTGATTCGATTGTCACCGGATGCCCATTCTCTATCGTGGATTGACCTTCCATGCACCTTTTTTCCCGACCGTTACGACAAACAATCCGCGTAATAAATTAAAGCGCCGTTTAAAGAGTGACAAAGGTCAAATCTACTCGGTCACAATGGTAGGCATTCTGGCCTGACAGGTTATGCTCCAAATTGTTGAACAATTTATTCATACGAGAGTGACCCTCCAATCATTCTCGGAATATAAGCCGACCCTCGTTCAGCCGGGTTCACATTCCCGGACACGAACACAAACCAATGAAAATTTCAGGAAGTTTCCTCCAAGGATAACTTTTTCGCCCACATCTGGCGGTTCGAGTATATAGAGTGGAAATAAATCAGAATAAGTGGAGCTGATGTATGCAAAAATAGAAGCAACTTTCCTGCCGTTTTGGGACTTCCCCCGTATTATTGGTGAACCTTAGCATTTTCTTCGAAAACGGTGGCTGATATTTACATTAGTGCTGACACACTGGCGCCGATATTTTAGCCGTAAATTTGGGGTTTTGTGTTTTGGGATTACTGATGGAGTACCACCAAAGTGTACATATCGAAAACAACATAGCGACAGCCATAGGTGAGATGGGTTATGGAATTAATTATGCCGATCACGTGTGCTTCAAATCAACCTTTTATTTGGGCAGGTGAGGACCATATTTCATCAAAATTTCAAATATTGTTGTCGATGACAACGCTAATTAGCATTGGCGCTCAGATTAAATCAGTCTCACATTTGTGCTGCGAACACAAATATTTTACTTATTTCCTCGCGTGACGAATTTTGGACATCCAACTAATGGAAAACACAACAAGCATTAGTCAAAGTAATATTTTTCAGAATTTTTTGAATCTCTCGGTAATCGAATGCGTCAACCACTTCATTACTAAACAAACACTCGAACGGAACGGTGGTTTGGGAGACCATCGCAATGCTTACATTATGCTTGTTTGTTGAATTTTAGGATGACATATTCCTTTATCGGAAAATAAAGAAAGAATATTTAAAAAATGGGTACAAGATGGTAAAACTATTTTTGACGAACTTTGTGGAACATGGCATTTTTATGAATTTTTGAAACTTCGAATTTTGTATGTTAACAATCATTTTTAGACACAAATTATGAATTCTGATGTGATTTAAAATAAAAAAGCTCATTATCAATCTCCTTCTAAATGCAGCCATTCTCGAGATGTTTAAAAATATATTTCTAATTTATTGTCTTTTTTGTAATAAATAGGCTCTTTCAATATGTTTGTCATGTTACACCGTCATGTTCAAGAAATTTTATGAGTTTGCTTATAATTTTAAACAACTTTTTCAAATACATCATTATGGTAAAAATATATGTTTAGGAGTTACGTTGAAAAATATTTGAAGACATGTGGGTTTATACAAAACGTGGCGATAATGTTTGTCAATGTAACTCCTAAACATGTAGTTTTACCACAATGATGTATTTGGAAAAGTTGTTGAAAATCATAAGCAAATTAATAAAATTTCATGAACATGGCGGTATAACATGACAAACATATTAAAAGATTATTTACTAAAATTATTAACTATAAAAAAGACAATAAGTTAGAAATATTTATTTAAATATCTCGAAAATGGCTTCATTTAGAAGGAGATTGATAATGAGCTTTTTTGTTTTAAATCACATCAGAATTCTTAATTTGTGGCCAAATATGATTGTTAACATACAAAAATTCGAAGTTTCGGAAATTCATAAAAATTCGATGTTCCACAAAGTTCGTCAAAAATAGCTTCACCATCCTGGGCGCCTTTTTCAAATTTTCTACATGACTTAAATTAAAAAAAAAAATTAAAAGTCAAACAATTCCCAAATGCTGCGGAAAACTCATATTTCCTCCAACCCAAACGGAATACAAACTTTCGTTCGAATCAAAAATACAAGTTTTTAAAATCGGCATTTTTAGATCGATTTCATTTAGAATTGCACTTCTGTAAATATCGAAGCAAATGGTAGAAAGACGGTGCAAGGTCCTGGCTATACGTTTCATACATCAAACTTCTCAACCAAGGCCCCTTAATTTTTGGCGCGACATCAAAGCTGTGTTATCATGTTGGGAGTCGCATAATTCCGTGAAATCAATCCAGTTGTGAACAGTGGAGCACTGAATGAATCGTTGAATCCTATCATACACACAGCATATCCTTTTTCGGTGTCAATCCAGGCTCTTAAGTCATAGGTGTTGAATTCAAAATCGGAGCATTCTTATTTTTCGTTTTCCCTTAGGATCACATTTCTCAAGCATTTTACTAAAACCACCTCACATGAAATTCGGTATTGCATTACCTCGAGTTGCTTGAACCGACACAAATTCGAACGCAGAAACAATCTCACAGCCAACGGGACACTGGTTTTACGGTGACATACATCGTGCTTTGCTTTCTCATGAAAAACTTCCCCGCCGTGAGCGATCCATACCGTTTTTGCTACGAATGATTTTATTTACCCGCGGGGCTGTGGATCCATCATCGCAGAAAATCATAAAATCACAAACAGCTGGAAGCGATACTCATCAGTCGTCCTTTGTCACTGTCATAATATTTCTTGCGAGAGAGAGAGAGAGAGAGAGAGAGAGAGAGAGAGAGAGAGAGAGAGAGAGATAGTGCTAACCCAGCCATAGTTCAAGCGAAATGGATAATAAACATATTATTCAATTTATTAATCATCGTTCCGTGAAATTGCCAATGCAGATAGATCAAATACCGGAGCAAAGAATAAATTCTCTCGATTAAAATTCGTTTAAAGCTAAATGATTCAATAAACGATAAACCGAACCAAAATCCAGCATCATCCTCGACGACGGCAACATAATTAATGTGGTTTATCGCCGTTACCCACAGCTTAAAACACGGGGGTCAATTGAGCAAATAGCTTTCCACCTGTTTCCAGTTGCCAGTGCTTAGGCACCTAATCATCTAATAGATTTCCCAAGGTAAGACACTCGAGATCCCTAACAATTAATAACTCGAAAGAACCCCGCCAGCTGCTATACAAGCACAGTCAAATTTCTTCACTTCGTCCTGTTTTCACGGTTTCCACAGAAGGAGCCATGAAAACACAACCCATCGCTGCGTGTGGGAGTTGGGGATTATTATCGTCGCCTACGTGACTTATCTGCTGGTGTGGCAAAAAAAAACTCTCCAAGCTTCGAAGGATGTCGTTCAGCATTGAACAACTGACTCCGGATGGATGTGATTCTTGGGAAAAAAAGGCACTCGAAAGCAAGACAAGTGTACTGAAATTTTCATTGATTGAATACCAAAAGATTTTGTCGGATGGAGCAAATTAAATTACTGACTCGAATCGATACAATTGCAAGAGTAATTTTCAACGCGACGGATGGCTGCAGTGCCATGGACGGCTGATAATGGTTTAATCAAATGCATTGTTATGCCTTACACTTTCCCGGGTTCGGTGGTGAACAGTGATTTTTCCAACGTTACCTGGAAAAAGGAACAAGAGAGATAATCAATATGGTTTCATACGTTGTTGCAATATGTTAAATTGTATTCGTAAACATACTATCTGATGGGTTGAAGAATTTGCAGTAAAACAACGTGTAAAACAACAAGTGTAAACAAACAAGTAAAACAAATTTTGGAACACAGTTAGAACATCGTGAATAAATTTAGATTAACAAGGTCAAGGTCTATTGATATACTACTACGGTTGAAAACAATGTTTTGTCTCACTCGTCGCAAAAATAAATAACAAGTGTGAGTTTGATCCGAACAACAGTATTTTTATAGGGCTGTTTAAAAAAAAGTTTATGTTATGTTTACGACAGCTTGAACAAGCTTGAAAAGTGTTCCGTTATAAAACTCTTCATTGTGGATGGTTTCTTCTTCTTCTTCAATGGCACTAACGTTCCTAGAGGAACTTCGCCGTCTCAACGTAGTATTACTCGCGTCATTTTTATTAGTACTTAGTTGAGATTTCTATGCCAAATAACACGCCTTGAATGCATTCTGAGTGGCAAGTTCTAGAATACGTGTGATCACAGTGCAAGTCGGAGGAAATTTCTTTGACGAAAAATTCCCCCGACCAGAACGGGAATTGAACCCGAACACCCGGCATGTTAGTTATGACGCTAACCACTCGGCCAAGGGAGCACATTGTGGATGGTTTACCGCCAACAAATATTCATACTCAAACGGGAAAAGCGTACAAGAGGTCTGCACCTTCGTTATCAGCTGTATAAAATAAAATGTTGACAGGCTTGAGATGATCCACATTATGGGTTGTCAAGCCCTAAAGAAGCACCAACAAGATATATAACATGGTTCTTGATGTTCCACGATTGACGGTTTATGGAGACGGGAGAGTTTGGCACATTTCGCAAACAAGAACGTAGAAAAAAAAGTATACTTTTAAGCTGAGTACTTGTTCTTGTTCTGAAGGACATCTGGAGTACGGAGATCTGCGACAATAAGATGATTTAACAACAGTTAATCTTCAGAGAGTTCACTGCATACAAGACAAAGAATGAGCAAAGAATTGCTCAAATCAACACTCCTCTATCAATTACAAAAATGTTAAAGGAATGTTTTTACCGGTGAGCGCTACCCGTGAAACAACGTGGTTTGACATATCAGCCATTCCATACCAAACCGATATAGTGGATTTCCGTGAAAAGTGGTAGTTTTGTTTCTTAACGCAAAATATTAAACCCGTATTTTTTTATTTATTAGGGTTCTCATTTCCATTTTGGGGTGGTTTGAAAGTCGTTTCTGTCCCCTTTTTTCTTTTAATGATTCTGATGATCGATACATAAATTTGAAACCAATGAGCCATGGGCGAACAATGAGCTTCTTTCAAAAAATAATGAATTTAGAAAAATCATAACCCAAAAACGAATAAAAAACATCTCTCTAATTTTTGGATGTGTTATGTAAAAAAACCTCAGCTTTCAAGAAAAAATCTAAAAAAATTAGTCGCCCTCTATCTTTTTTTTTTTTTATCTTCGCTTATTTTTCGTCGGCCTATTTCCGCCACTTTAGTGCCAATCACCGACATCAGGGAGGCGACTCCACCTGTTCCTACCTATCAGACTCAACAACTCATGAGCCGGGCCAACTTCTTTTACTTCCGCTCCGAAGGAAGACGTAACCAGAGATTTTTCGCCTCAGAAAATCCCAACGACGCCAGCTGGGATTGAACCCAGGCCGATCGGATTGTGAGGCTGTTACGCTAACCATACAACCACTGGCGCCGTCGAGCCCTCTATCTTTGGATTGTGTCACATTTACCCGAAACCCACTCACCCGAAAGACAGTTACCCGAAAGACATTCACCCGAATGTAACAAATACCCGAATGCGACATCTACCCGAATGTAACATCTACCCGAATTGAAACTTACCCGAATGCGACAGTTACCCGAATGTAACAATTACCGAATGTAACATCTACCCAAATGCGAGATTTAATCGAAAGAAGGATATATTCGAATAATACGTAAATTTTATTATTAGGAAGTATTTGTATATTTATTTCTGATGAGTGTTATATAAAGATCATAGTTCATTTCCATTCAAAAAGTTCGTATTTTTCGTGGGTAGTGCAATTTGGGAAATAGCGGCGTTGGATCCAATTCTTTTCAAAATAATAAAAAGTGAAAGAATGCAGTTTTATAACGTATTATGAAATTTATCTATTCATATGGATGACGCAGCCCGTTCATTTTAAAGAAAGCTAACAATTTTGGCACATTTTTTCCCGCTGTTGGGTGTGAACCACTGCGTCCATTATTTTGAACTATTGTGGTATACCCCTTTTTTATACTTCACTTCAAGCTTATCTACTACTTATTGATGAAGGATGAAGTAGACTGAAAGCTCTAGCGTAATAGGTGCCAATCAGGAATAATCTGTTTGATAAAATTCATAATCCTGATCGGCGACGCAGACCAAATTTCCTTGGGCTCCAGAATAGCTTTATCAAGGTGTTGAAGTCTGCGTCTAGTTAGAGCTCCGCAGTTACAGAGCAAATGTTCCGCTTTCGGCATTACAAAAGCGACAAAAAACATCTTGTGCTAAACCTATGTTCTTAAGATTGTATTTACTCGGGCAGTGTCCTGTTACAAGACCAGAGAATGTGCTTAAGTCATTCTTATTAAGGCTTAGCAGCTGTTGAGTAATTGTAATACTCGGCGTAATAATTTTTTTCGCCTGTTTAAGTTTCGCAGCCATCCAATTGGCTGTCACTTCCCTGTCTTCCCATTTTTTCAGCTCACTTTTCAACACACAGCCGGAGAGTCCACAAAATGGTTCGGGTCAGTGAATGGTGAGTTTGAGCCGTTCCTGGCAAGTTCATCTGTCGCTCGTTGCCCTCTATACCGCAATGGCCAGGAATCCAGTACAATTGTACCGAACTTATCTGACCTAATTGCCGTAAAAGGGAAATGCATTCCCAGACAATTTTTAAAGAGCACTTGAAGGCATTTAGAGCTTTAAGTGCCGCTTGACTGTCAGAGAATATGCAGATGTTAGCATGTCTATACTTTCTTTTGAGGCAGACATTTAGACATTCTATTATTGCAGCTATTTCTGCCTGAAAAACTGTTGGCCAGTTTCCCACAGCCACAGAGAATTTTGTTCTGGGACCATACACTCCAGCACCTGTTCTGATTCCCATTTTCGACCCATCAGTGTAGAACATGATTGAACCATTACGAACGTTGGGGCCACCTTCATCGCATACTGAGCGAGAATGTTCGATCACTCTGTATGGAATGTCATAATTGGTCCTAGGTTGCATCCAATCATTGTTCATCTCTGAGGCTGGTCCAATGGGTAAAAGATTCAAGATGCTCAAGTGACCAGTTTTGTCCCCGTCTAGTATTTTTTTGCATCATTTAAGCTTTAGAGCGCTTTTTTAGCAAAGCCCACAACTTCGAATCCTTTTACCTCTAAACTTATCAGAAGGTCGTCAACTACAAGTGACCAAAGGAGGGGTGATAAAACCCCTCCTTGTGGGCAACCTTTCGTTGCAATTACATATGTTGACGACCCGCCCAGCTCCGAGGTGATTCGTCTATGTGTGAACATGCCCTGGATCCATTTGACTATGCAGTTATCGAAGCGTCTTTTTCTCATCGCTTGTGCCATTGATAGATAAGAAGCATTATCAAAGGTACATTCGATGTCAAGAAACGCGCATAGAGTGGTTTATTTTGACAAGAGATATTTTTCAATTTTTGTTACAAGCGTGTGTAGCGCTGTTACTGTGGATTTGCGTGATTGGTAGGCAATCTGGTATTTAGATAATACATACGTATTATGACACTAAAATCCAATGTATATTATGAATTTATTGTATCGCAATAGAATTTATTCTGAGTTCACTATAAGAGGGGAGAAATCCTCATCTAACGAGGATTAAGAACTGAGGCCACCACGGCCGACAAGGTGATGCAATCTGAGAAGACCGCCGACCGTAATGCTCCAGTTAAACGTATGCCATCCGACGCTCGCTAATGCTCGGTCGGAATTAACTAAAGAATCGTCTCCTATGTTTCAAACAAACCGGGCAATCGATGGAACACAGGTTTGCTTGCGAGAGGCCGCCGCTTCCATTTTTGAATGATCTCAGGGCCTTACACGGAAACGAAAGAACACGGAATGTCAATTATGCCTATACTAATTTTTAAAAATTACACCGCGAAGTCTTCAAAATCATTTTCAAATTTCCTCATCAGAATTTCTTATTTCACTTCGTGTTTTTGTTGCTTTTTCGTGTTGTTTTGATTTAATCCTATTTATCAACAGGAGATTCGACGAAACTCACAATCCGATTTGTCGAAATCTTCCCTTCTCATTCGGATAAACATTCCATTCGGGTAAATGTTGCATTCAGGTAAATTTCGCTTTCGGGTATTTGTTACACTCGGGTATTTGTTGCATTCGGGTACATTTCCATTCGGGTAAATGTCCATTCGGGTATATGTTGCATTCGGGTATTTGTTACATTCGGGTGAATATCATTCGGTCATGTGTTACATTCGGGTTAATGTGTTTCGGGTAAACATGTTTCGAGTGAATGGGACACAACCCTATCTTTGACCATGTAAACTATAGAAAACAAATACAATTAATAATCACGAAAACAAAATGCATTTTCTTCTAAAGTATAATATTTTTTTGAAGGTGTTAGGTGTTAAACAGTGAGTAAATGGGAACACTGAGGAGTTTTTATTTTCGCTTATTTTTCGTCGACCTATTTCCGCCACTTCAGTGCCAATCACCGACATCAGGGAGGCGACTCCACCTGTTCCTACCTAACAGACTCAACAACTCATGAGCCGGGCCAACTTCTTTTACTTCCCCTCCGAAGGAAAACGTAATCAGAGATTTTTCGCCTCAGAAAATCCCAACGACGCCAGCTGGGATTGAACCCAGGCCGATCGGATTGTAACACTGAGGAGTTGTAAAGTGTACGAATATGATCGGATTTTTCAGTGTTGCGCTTTAAAGAATGTTCATTGCTTTTGTTCTTCCAGGTCGTGAAACTTAGGGGCCTCTTTGGAGATTGAAGGCAACCGTTCTATGCATCCATTAATGTTTTAATGGCAATACTATTGTTTATGGACGTTGTCAACAAGGGTACAATGCTGGGTTTAAAATGACCCATATCAGACTGCAGCAGAGACAACGTTGTTATTTAACTTTTTATATTATACTAGCTGACCCGGTGAACTTCATCTCGCCAAAAAAAATGATATGAATTTAAAAATGCCGATTCATTCACTCCCCCCTTGGGTGATTTTTAGATTTTCAGAAAACTTAAATTTTGACATCTGCGACAATAGTAAATAAAGTCCGAATGGGCTAATATTTTGCAGAGGATATTTTATCGCGCAAATCAACATTTTGCAGGGAGTCCCGTATGAAAAATCAATATGACGATTTTCATTGGCACCCTAAACCATACGTTTAGCCTCGTATTCCAAAAAAACGAGTCCCAGAGTGTCGATTTTTGACAAAAAAAAATTTCGAGATGACAGTAGATCTCGACGTTTCTTGCAATTTGAAGACAATTGGCATCAACATTTTTTTTTCGAAAACCACGATTTCCTTTACTCCTGAATGATTTTTCGGTTTTCAAAAAACTCAAACTTTGACCGCTGTGCGACACTAGTAAATGAAGTCCGATTGAGCTGATATTTTGCATAGGGTAGTTTTTCGCGGTAATCAACATTTTTAATCAAGTTCGCTTTGAAAATTCGAGACGGCCATTTTCATTGGCACTCTAGTGTTCTTATTGTTGCACCAATGAAACCTCAAACGATCGTTTTTATGTTATTTCTTAGCCCTTTATACTTTCATGAACTTTATTCAGTTGCTTTCTTTTAGTTAATAACAGAAAAAAGCGAATTTGGTTATTTGTATTGCAGTATCAAAAAATTACAAAAATTACAAATTACAAAAATTTGGTTATTTGTATTGCAGTATCAAAAAATTACACTGTTTTGAGAAAGCTGAGTTAGATAATTGTTAAAACTGAATGAAACTGAAGAAAAAATATTTTCCGGAGTTTTTTTCCATTCGCGTTTTCTGACTAAGCGATCGTTCGTGGATTCAATCGAAGAACTCTTCATTAATTGATATTTTAATCGGCCCAACGGAACACGAAGCTTAATTTCTCTCTTAATTCCCTCCTCTCAGAAAAGGGAATGTCGAACTACAGACACATTTCTCGTACCCAAAAATCCTCACATGTCAAATTTGGCTCCATTCACTGAATTAGTTCTCGAATTATGCAGAAATTTGTGTTTCATGTGCGTTGAAACTACAAGCACTCGGCGAGCGCGTTGTACGGTTCTTCGAACGCGTGAAAGTCAAGGAAAAAAGTTTACAGTAGACCCCTTTCGGGACGAAAAGGAGCCGGTGAGCACTGTTCACCGGATCCTGGCATCCCGGAACGTCGAGCAGAAGACCGATAGTGGTCGTCCGGTGAAGATCGAGAAGAAGAAATCTCTGAAAAAGCTGTTCGATGACAAAGGCGAGTTTTCCTACATCCACAGAACCCTCAAGCAAGGGGTCATCGTCTGTCGGGAGAAGACTAGATACACGGACGAGCAGATAGCGACCGTGAAGTCTTAGTGCCGGTGGATAACGAAGAATTATCGCCCGACATCGTTCGTGCTGGACGACGAGAATTATTTTCCGCTGTCAAAGCCGCACGTTCCCAGCAATGACCGGTACTATTCCAGCAACAAGGCGTCGACAACCCCCGGAGTGAAGTACAAATACAAGCATAAGTTTGAGACGAAAGTTTTGCTGTATATTGCAATCTTCGACAAAGAGATTTCAAGCCCTGGTTTAACAATCCGAGCGGACTTACCATCAACCAGAAGGTGTACCAGGAGGAGTGTCTGGAGAAGATTCTGGTTCCGCTCTTAGAGGAGCACCATTCTGATGGGAAGTACGTCTTCTGTCCGGACAAGCACGATCCCTTTGCCAACACTCACTGACTTTTTTTTTTGAAGAACACTCGTTATGTTTTCAATATAAAAAATACCGAATTCCTTCTTTTTAATTTTTTTTTACAATATCACTGATCTAATTTTTGCTATTGACCTCCCGTTATGTACTAGCAATTGCAAGTTTTTCCTGTTATACCAAATAAGTCATCAACGGGAGGAGCTTAAGTTGCAATATTTCCTTTCTTCGCTGAGTTCATAGAAGGAACGCTGCATTTGATTCGCAGTTGTATATGGATATTGTAACTCACAGATACATAAGTAGAACCTTATTGACAGCACGGGTAGGTAAGCACACAATTGTGCAGAACAAATTATGGGAAAAAAGGCAATGTTTCCATTTTCGTTAATTTCAACCATTTGTAGATTACGGAATCGTAATGTATAGCATATTTAACATAACATAAACGGTATTAACATTAACTTTATGTTAACTTTATGTTTTCTGATTTGGAACCCTTAATAAAAAAACGTAGTCCTACGTCAAAACAATGCACCTAGCCACGGTACGAGGAAATTTCCTGGGTAGATTTAAGTTCACGTTCATAGATATCTCGGATTTGCTCGGATAGTCATTATTTGGGAAGGTGTTTGCACTAGTGGAGTGAAAACCAAGGTTTTGGTCACAAACAAGATGATGAAGTCGAAGTGGTACATAGAAGAATGCCCCAGGAAACGCGTTCTGCCTTTCATAATATCATATGAAGGATCTGGGAAGTTTTGGGCTGATTTGGTAAATTGCCAGCACAGCCGGGTGGTTGTTTTGTGTTATCGTGGCAATGAGGTCCAACAATTCCATGCAAAAGAAAAAAAGGACAAAGGACAGGACAAACTACAGGTATGTAACGTTCGATGATGGAGATCACAAGGAATGTGTGCAATTATATCAGAAATGTCGTGTATAACGGCTTGCTATGCGTAACTTGCCAAACATGCAAAGGGTGCATAGCACATAGTGCATCAAATCAATGTCCTGGAAAAAAGGTTATGAAGATGGTCGAGTTTCGAGCGACATAGCATGCTCTGCCGCAACTATTTCGCAAATAGTGACGTCAGTCGTTGTGTTCATCTTTGATTGCCCACCTCATCCATGTAAAAATGCTATGTTCAGGAAGTAATTTATCAATTAAAAACGTACATGTTTGTAGAGCTCCCGTTTAATATGAGGCTAATGTGATAGTTTGGAGTGAATATTTAAGAAATCACGTCGAAGAAGACGGAAAAAAGTGATATTTCCATGTGCCATTTTCACTCCCCCACGTTTATAGAAACAAACGAAGTTTCATTATTTTACCGCTATGAAGGTGATGTTTTGAAGGCTCTCAGTGTCGGTGTGTATGTTGTGAGATAATAATCGCCAATTAATTAAAAAACAACCAGTTGAATGATTTCATGAGAATTTTGGCTCAAATTATCATGCAACCGAGAGTACTTTCAACATTGTTTTGTTTCTTCCATATAAATTCCATATTGAATGCAAATAATAACAACACGATATTTTACTTGCCAATACAGATACACTTCGCCTACTGCTCCACCTCTATATGTACCTCATTGGCATCAAATAATGCATAAACTAATCGTGCTCATAGCCTGATCCTGGCTTCGTTTTTTTTCTACGCATGTCAGATCGGGGAAATATTTCTCAACAAAAATTTTTTTTCGCATCGCTTGGAATATTATTTCAATACTTGTTAGGTATCTAACAATACTCCAATTTCTCTTGGGCTGCTAAAATGTACGATCTTAATTTGGAAGTATTTTTTTTTATGTAGAAAAACCGTGACTTCGAAGCGCCGGCAGAAAATTCTGTTCAGACTTGTTGAAAATGCAACAAGTTGATAAGTTTTTTACTGTAAGCGTTCTATTTAGGATGTACTCCTCTCTATTCCGCGAAGCAAATGACGTTAGATGGCTCAAGTCACGGTGTTCCCGAAGGCGAGTGGTGTGACTATTGTTTGCTACAAGGCGAGATTCAAAGTTGGCTGGAAAGTAAGGTTTCTTCTAAAATAAAGCGAGAAACTTTTGCTATCTCACGTCGTTCACCAGTTTTTTCAAGAAAATAATGAAAAATTTGATGAAAAAATCTAATTTTCATTTTTTCCTATATCAAAAATATATGTCAAATATATATGATAAATATATAAAAAAAATATATTCCCACCATTTTGTTCAACTGTTTCAATATTTATTTTTATATCAAAGGCAAATATGTGTTCTTCCTCATGTAAGGATTATGTTCTCTGTATATGTTAAAGTCGATTCCTTGCATAATTTCCACGACCTTATAGATAATTAAAACATATATATTTGACAGATTGTACCTCCAGAAATGTTGTGCCGAAATGATTTTTCGATATTCAATATCGTTGAAAAGTTACAGCAAACACTATAAGTTTACCTCATGAGAAGTAGCATAACTGTATGAATTTTTAAACGCGTTTTGCTCGAAACCATACTATTTCTGCTGGTGTTTCGTTTATCTCAAAATTTAGTGAACCGATTTGGTTGATTTTTTTTTCAGTTTTCAAAAAAAATTATCTAAATTGTTAAGTAGCCGTTTTTTGATACCTCAATTTTTAATTTTTTAAAGATTTTTATTTAGCGATTTTTGTTGAAAAAACAGCTAATTTTTATTCAAATGACCGTCATTTCGAGAATTTGAGGAACTTCCAAAAACCGCTACGTAACAAATTATAGAATTCATTTTTACATGCTAAAATAAATAAGGCCAGATTGGTCCACTAGATTCTGAGAAAAACGTACCACCACCACCAGGAATTGTTTTAGAGAGACCATCCACGCGCCCATCTACCAACAGCATAATAATCACTATATTGGCACTTAAAAAATACGAAATACATCATCAAATGTACCTTAATCTATCACCAAAATGTCCCAACACTCAACTTTAATTCCGACATCCGAAAAAAATTTGCGAAGATCCATTATTTTTCGTCCTTCCAGAGTAAGGTTCCTCCTTAAAACTCTCATATGAACAATTTTTGTTGATATAAAAAACAAAAATCTATAACGACCATCCCTTGCCATATCACTATAGAGAGCTTCGTCTTTATTTTAAAACAAAAATTTTGAAAGTGTTTTTCCAACAGAACTGAGCGCTCTCTCATACAGTAAATAGTGTTCAGAGAAAGAGGTAGGATTTAACCGATCAAAGATGAAGGGTATCCTTTAGAATATTTCGTCTAGTCATTTATCATAACGAAGGTGAACAAACACAGGAAATTTAATTTGACCCAATTAGAAACTTTAGTTCATCAACTAATAGACGAAATGTCAATGATAGTTGTGCGTATAATGGATTTGACAAACTTCTAACGCTTGTTGAAAAGTTAAAAGATGGAGTGTTCTCAAAGCATTTGCTTCAATTGATTATTTTTGACTTTTAATCAAATTGATGATCGATTGCGTTATATTCAATAAAAACAATTATCAATAAAATGTGGGCTACTGATGCGTTGAAAATTCAGGATGAATTTGTATATTGAACTCTGGGTGAAATGACACAGAACATTTGTCAAATTTTTAGATTTCTGTAGAATCTTCTATCGCCTTGAAGTGAAAAAACAACAATAACAAACAGATCTTCTTTCCTCTTGTACCGAATAACATACTTCAATAACACAAATAACACGCTTGATTATTTTTGGGTAGCAAATTGAAGTAGATGCGGATCGACAAACCAAACATGTATTGGGTCCGAATACAAATCAAACTTAAAACAAAGTTAAAGGAAATGAAATTCATCTGAACATAACCTGGACCGGAATTGGATGATAATGAGGATGCGAAGACGATTGTAAGGATCGCTCTTCTCTTAAACATGCTTGGCTAGGCTTGATCCAGACTGTGCGAAATCCGGAACTCCTTCTAATCACAGTTGAGCAGAGTGGGAAATGATTGCTCGAAAAGAAGTACGTACCGGAACCGAACCTTAAAAAACACAACCTGAGACAGAAACAATATTCAGGCAAGTCAACACGAACGAATGTTTCACTTTGATGTACCGCCAACAAGTGCATAATGTGGGTTGAGATTCGGAGTAGCACAAATTTGAGCCAGTTGTCAGTTATTTAACGACTAGTGTGAAGATATCACGTATTGCGCCTGTGGTTTATTCAACATCAGGTTTAGAGCTTACAGTTCGCTCCATAGGGGTAGATGGGGCAAATTGGTCATGGGGGACAAAGTGGTCACTTGTTTTTTTGGTAGTATAACTATTGACTATAGATGCCGTATTGATAGTCACCTTATGTTTGAAGAATTTATTAACTCAGTCAGTAAGGGGCGAACACGAAATTATTGCGACACCGAAAATGTCATGCCAATTTTCTTATAATGTTTAGAATCAAACCAAAATTTTAGGGTATTTTCATACATATATTTACTTAAAAAATCAAAAGAAAAGTTAATCGATGGAGCCTTGAGTGTAAAATTGAACGCATTTTTGCTTGATGCCCTCCATCAAAGTCTTTACAGTGTCATCCGGCACCAGCTTCTCAGTTTTTTTCCATTTTCTTAACATGTTCTTCTCGTCTTTGACTGTCTTCTTGCTCTTCCGAAGTTCCCGCTTCATTATTGCCCAGTACTGCTCCACCGGGCGCAGCTCCGGACAGTTTGGCGGGTTCATGTCCTTTGGAACAAAATGGACAGAATTGGCCTCATACCACTCCAGGACACTTTTAGAATAGTGGCATGATACCAAATCTGGCCAAAATAGCGGAGCTTCGTCGTCCTGCTGCAAGAACGGCAAAAGGCACTTCTCGAGGCACTCAGATTTGTAGATCTCGCCATTTACTGTGTCTTTTGTCACGAAAGGCTCACTCCTCAGTCCGCAAGAGCAGATGGCCTGCAAAACGAGATATTTGGAGGCGAACTTCGACATTTTCTTCTTCTTAAATTTGTCGTCCACATAGAACTTGCTATTGCCGGTGAAAAACTCCAACCCCGGAATTTGCTTAAAATCGGCTTTTATATACGTTTCGTCGTCCATCACACAGCAGTCATATTTTGTCAGCATCTTCTCGTAGAGCTTCCGTGCCCGAGTTTCAGCCGTCGATTGTTGCCGTTCATCGCGGTTTGGGAAGTTCTGTACCTTGTATGTATGTAGTCCAGCTCTCTTCTTTGCATTCTGGACGTAGCTCTGCGACATGCCGATCTATTTAGCCAAATCACGGCTTGAGACGTTGGGATTTGCTTTAATCATCCGCTTCACCTTTCCCTCCGTCTTTTTGTTCTCCGGTCCCGGTTTTCTTCCAGCTCCTTTGCCGTGGTCCAACGTCAACCGCTCCTGAAACCGCTTCAACACTCTGGAGACGGTTGAATGGTGAAAGTTCAACATTTTTCCCAACTGCCGGTGCGTCAGGTCAGGAAATTCCAGGTGTTTGGAAAGAATTTGTTCTCTCGATTCGCGTTGGTTCATCTCCATTTTCGTTGAATCGAAAAACACGACTTCGAGTTTGACAGCATGTAGACAATACACATCAATGAGAAAGTGTGCAAAATTTGATTGATTTTTACCCAATGGTAAAAAAGTTATGCCCTGTTGAATGTGTCGCAATAATTTCGTGTTCGCCCTTTAGAGCTGTCGCATGTCAAAATACAAATAAAAACAGAAATTGCTCTCTCGATAGCCATTCGGCCGTAGTTCTGTGCGCATGTTATCTAAGGAATTTATTGTGGATTTTAGTTTATTCGATCTGATATATTGGACAAATCATCAGTTTGGACGACTGTTCACATATTCTAGGAGAGGTGAACAGATATTTTGTTTAATTTCAGCGATTAATTAGCATAGAAATTACTTTGATATTCGGAGGCAAAGTGGTCATAGGTGAATCACGACTTACAATGTTCTGTTTACTAAAGCTGATATACCGCATCACATTCTGTTCTTGAAGAAGATACTTTTGTGGCATTGACCATGGATAAATATGCCACTCCAACTAAACCAAGCCTCATTATGTGGACTGGTATGTGTTTCTCACCACGTTTCTGTATGCTTGAGAAAATTTAAATTGAGACTATAGATGAATAGGCCAAGCTTATTTCATACATGCACCTACTCTATCAAATATGATTTGAACAAATTGTGACAAAAAAAATACACAAAACTATCCCATTTAGCTTGATATGTGCGAGTGGCCACTTTGTCCCCACTAGGTGACCACTTTACCTTCAAGCAAAAAAAGTTCGATTTTTCAACTTTTTTTCTAATGAGAAAATGTACTATTTTGAATTTTTATAGTAAAAGCCGTTTGCTATTCATGACAACAATGAGTTGATCTATAATATTCTTCGAGAAACGGGAGTTGAATCGGTATGTGGACGCTGGAAATGGGCATATTCCTTAGGGTGAACACTAGCCCCCGCTTCCCCTACTATTAACCAGATATTTCAAAGCCATTGAAATGCTATGCTTGCATAGCAGCACCACCATAGCAGAACAAACAACAGCACGTATAAAAACTGGCACTAAAATTGAAATTCCAGACCAAAGCATCGTTCTGCATGCTCAATCCAAATTGGCCGACGGTTGCGTCCAAATGCATTCAGTTGTGGTCCTTTCTCACACAATCCCCCATTCCGTTATATCCACCAGAGAGCGCCTTGTGTGGTTTGTCTTTATGCTCTGATTTTATTTTCCCACCATTCCTCGAGTAAGCCACTGTAAATGTGTGCTAAAACTGCACTACTTTTCGTCGATCCAGCCAGCAAAGCTCGGGTTGTCCCACTTTGGTCTGGTTCGACGGTGCTAAGCGTCTGCCCGTATTCAGAATTTTGAACAGAGTCATTCCGCATCTGGCCCGTAACCAGGCAGTGTTAGGTATGCCTCGCACGCCCCGACGTGAAAACGAGAAAGAAAGGTGCTTGTGTTTACATATTGTCGGCTTGGTACGGATCAGTTTCGGTAACGGTTTCGACCGGCATATCGAGCGGAGCTATTATTGCAAACCGGGGACGGATACCGTTCCTCAGGATGGGGAACGCCAGCGCACCAACCGTGATAAACGACCAGCACTTGTTGGACTGAATCAACTCCCGCACGGGGTGTCAACTTCATATTTCACGGCGTTGTTTTACCGAAAAGTAACACCTTCCGCAGACACCCGCAGCAGAAATGGCTCTCAAATAGCGAAACATTAATCATCTGTGCCACAAGGTACCTGTACTCGCACACTGCTGCTGTTCGGGAGGATTCTATGATTGCACTAACAGATGAGGGGCAGGGCTTCCGAACAGGCTTAACCGTGACAAATTGCCGGAGAAGATGTGGTAATTCAAGTAGCGTTAAAAACTTGCTGAAGGGTCGCGACATCTCAGGAGTTTGTGTCGACATTGAATTACGATGTCGGCCATGAATACATTTGCAGGCAGCAGGAAATCTAGTGAAAAGTCGGTTGGATATGTGACGGAAGTCTTTGGTCAATATGTGAATTTTGAATAGACTTAGAATGTAAAGTGTTTGTAAATTGCACAGTATTCGAATAAATCAATTACATAGAGAGGAGAAAATCTAATGAAATTAGAGTATAATAATGAACTCGATTTGTAAAAAATGGGTATAACGTGATGTTTCTGACCATAGCTTCCAGTATTGATACATAAAATCCCGTATCCAGCAAAATCCAGCCTGTTCGGCAAAAGACGTGAAAGAAACATGAGACTCTATGCGTAAAATAATTAATAAGGATCATGGATTTGAGTATAAAGAAAAATAAAGTTGTAATATTGTCATGTTGTACACTATTATTGGTCTTTCAAACATTTATTGGCCTTGTTGAAAGGGATGATGTATCTGCCACTAAAGTTTCTGATGATGATTTATTTTAAATTTTGATGATTTTATTAGAATTCTTCAACATAAAAAGTACGCAGTATTTTTAAATACTGAAAAAGGTGTTCTAGAAAAATATAGAGATTTATGTTCGAGACAAGACCGCATTGTTAACGCAGGACTGCGCAATTATTTTGCTTGTTTACCACTTCGACTGGAGGATCGGTGCCTTGCCGCTCTCTTTGTCCCATTTGCAATCACCATAATAGTTAGGTCGGTTGAATATCGGGACTTCGTTATCCACGTCTTTTATGAAAACAAGCGAAGGCCCGTGATTGCGAAACAAAGAGGCTTCAGTCGACATTTTAACATCCGCCGTTCCGAATCGGTCCCCTATGCCTAAAGCAATGCGAACATGGTTGATCCGTGTGACTGCCACAGAAAGCACAATTCAAAGGGACAAAATTGAAAGGTCTAGAACTTGAAAAACTCCTGAAAATGTGGAACGAGTAAGAGTTTCAATTGAGCATTCACCAAGATGGTTTGTGCACAAATATATTGTTGCTTCGCTTTGATTGAAAATTGAATCTCTACAAAATCATATCAACTCAGGAATTAAATGTACGTAATCATATCTGTCGCAAAAGGCATTGTGAAGACAATCTCTCTACATGGGTTTTTCGCGAGTAATGAAGAGGATCGCTTCCATCGGAGTGGGGTTGCAAACAAGCAGTACTTTCGGTACTGGCAAAATCCAAGGAAAATCAATGCACTATATTTACACTCTCCAAAGGTTACAGTATATAGATTTTTACCCGTCTCAGCATCTGAGACCGATTCAGCGCATGGAATGTCACTGAGCGATTGTTTTCAAAAAAGATTTGTTTCAATCCTCCGAAGTGGTTTTGCTCTTGAACTTTGTATCGAGAAAACCCGTCGTGTGTGACATTAAGTATTAGAAACCACGAATGGTTTTTGTATACAAATAAAGTTATAAACGGGTGGGGCTAATTTGCAACTCTCCACAGTGTTCGTACGAACGAGCGCTGCATTTGAATTCCGATCGAGCGATTTACGCACGCTATATTCGCTGTGGTATATAAAAGTTATACCTCACGATTCTTCTCGTTCCTTGATATAGAAAGCACAGGTAGGTAAGCACAAAAATGCACAGAACAAATCACGCCTAACTTTTTAATAGGACCTATCTGTTTTGATCGAATCTCTTCATTGACTTTCTCTTTCGATAACCACGACCTTGCAAACAGATGTTGCGCCTCTTTTGCCTTGTAGTTTGATAAACGAGGTTTCTCGCTATACTCCCGATTGCCGAACTCATCAGGAAATGCCTTCAAGGTGAAGGATGAAGGAAGCCATAAAAGGCTGCCACAATGCCGCTGATTTCTCCATCTCCCTCCCTCACCCCTCGCCCGAAAATCAATAATTTTGCGAAACAGTGTGAAGAAAATGATCGTTTTCGCACGCTTCCTATCGAGTAATATCAACCAAACTCTAATCGATTACTCACAAGATATTAAATTTTCATCTACCGTCGCAATGTATAGTGAAAAACGTCGGAAAACTCGAGCTAGTGCTCTGAAAGTTAAATTTTCATTTCTCAATTTTCCGCAATGGTTTTGTTTGTATTGGTGAAAGCTTCGTTATTTTTTCAACACTGATGCCAGCCAATATCATCGACACAGCTATAAAAACCACTCAATGAAATATTATTCCTGAGTCATAGCGTTGCATGTCATGAAAATCAATAAAATAAAATTGTGTTGATATCATCATTATTATTTTTATGTTTTATGGATCTATAATGTAAGTTTTAACATCTTTAACATTGGTTTAGAAAATTGCATTGCAGAGCTCGAAACACTGCCACGGCTGCCTCTGCTGTCAAAAATAGTAAACGGAAAAGAATTACATTCAATCAAAATGCCTCGGCCAACGAAGAGAAGGGATAATGCTCTCCAACGTGAATATGTGAAAAAAGTGGATGGGTCTGAGCCTAGGGGCACGAACGGAATCTCGACATAGGACTGTGATTGTGTGTAGTAATTGCATTTGAATTCAGTTTTTTCATTAATCAAAATCTGTATTTTTTTTCTTTTGATACATCAAATGGAAGCCCTAAAAAACTGTTTCTTGTTTTAACTTGTATTCTTTAAACGGGATAGATGAGATAAGGTGGTAGAGTCCGGAACCACATTCTGTTAAAAAATGTACACAAAAATATCAATAAAACCATTACTACCCTTCTTCTCAGTTTGTTCAATTATGCAGGAGAAGACAAAGAGTCATCATTTAAACACATGGCTTAATAATTAAGATCTTAAAATCTCTGACTACAGAAATATATTATAGATAAAAAAAGACATTTTCTCCTTCGTTGCCACGTTGTTCGGAACATTGTTTGTAATAACTTTATTTTATCTCATTGGATGCTAAGTTCTGCTTATGCATAGGAAAGAGAAAGGAGAATGGGCAAATGCATTCGAAGAAGTGAAGCGAGCTTCTACGGAAGACATATATGGGGAACATATTCAAGATCGTGACTACACAAGCTATCAGAATCTGTTATGCGTGAGAATACCCTTTCGATCTTCTGTATCAGCAGCCAGTTAAATCTATGAATTGCATTTTACATAAAGTTACATAAATTATTAGTAGCAAGACCTACACGTTAAAAACGTGAATCGAACTCGAATTGATTGGGCAACATGCAATACAATCACTGATAAATACCCATCATCCGTAAAAGGAGAATCATTCATTATACGCATCAACTCATATTATGAGTTAACGCCCGAATTTAGGCAAAAAGATTGCTTGTTACGTCGGGGAGGAAAACGAGTGGTTGGTGCAATCGAAAGAAAACATACCCTTTTAATCGACAAATTGTTAACTTTTTTAACTATATTCACTGTTCATGTTTTAAGCAAAAAAAATCTAAATAAATTTACTATCTAATGGTATATAACACAACATTTGTCGCAATAACGATTTTGAGTAATATGCGTTTGAAAACTCTTAGTAAATCGTTACATCTTTCGTAGAGTGACCCCCCTATATAGAAATCAAAGACATAGTCCTATGTCAAAAATACGATCAACGAAGGTAAATATTGAGGAATAATCAACATCGAGTTACTATGCGGAAGAACTTGTTATTACCGAATATTTGCCATTGACAGGTATGTTTAAAAAATAATTGCAACTATCAACGTCCCTTCTTCAAGCGCATGGATATGACACAATGTATTCTAAGATTCGTGCAAGTGAAGCGCCACACAGTCTGATAAGTGAATTGAACTATATACGTATAAACGCAAAACAAACGGTGTGCTTTGCTCTTCTCTCACAAACACTATTACTCCATGAAAGCACGTAATTTTACCTATACAGGTCGGACTCGATTATATACAGACTCGATTATATGTGATTCGATTAAATACAATTTTGGGCTTGATTATATGCAGTTTGAATGTTTTTTTTATATTTCAAATATGACGTATTTCAAGAAAAATGTTAAAGTGAAATTTAAGTGGCTTTTATATGTACAGTTGGGTGAAAATCGTGATTTTTGAAGATTTTGCCTGAATTTTTCCCAGCAATTGTTTATATCGATATTGCAGCCAAATTAAGATAAATAGAAGTTGGTTGTCAAAAAACTAATTGTAGATCGGTTACAAAGCGTGATAGAAACAATCAAGTTCAATATGAATTTTCAGGACAAAATTAATAATAACACATTAAAAATGACTAACTTTGAAGTTTTTCACTTCCAAAATGTTATTTAAATTCACTAATTTAGATGTTTTATAACTATATCCTGTACTAAATTTTCTCATCTTTCTAATGGAAGAAACAGAATCGTCTTCTGTAGCGTACTTTTTTAATGTAGCGCCTGTTTGAGGCAACAGAGTCCGAAACAAACAAAAAGTTCTATAACTCTGTCATTGTTGAAATTCGAAATATATTCGTGAAGGATTTTTTCATCAAATATGATCCTCTATCACCTCCCGAATGAATTTGGAATTCGGATGAAAACGGTATTTTATGACTTTAAGGGGATGAATCAAAAATGAAATTCTTCTATTGTATTCAAAACACGAAAAATATATGATATAAAAACGATTAAAAATATTTTTTTTGACTCGATTATATACAGGATTTGATTATATACAGTGAAAATAAATCCGAAACTGTATATAATCGTGCCCGCCCGGTACTGCTACAATGGCTTCGTTCCACCTTCACCTCAAATGCACCTCATCGACCATTGTTCGATAGTGGAAAATATATCCAACACGCGCTCTCTTGCTTCCTCTCTCTTTGTTTACAATTGATGGACGAATAGAGAGGAAATAAAATAATTTTTCTCGTGAACGAGAATCTTCTACACCTACAGTCCATTTCACTCGCAGCTTCAAAAAATGTTCAACTTTCTGGTTTCTGTTTTTTACAGTTTTCCAAAAAAACCATCGAAAACACACTTTCTTTTTGAAACATTTGATCGGTTTGATTCGAGAAACAGCGTATCAAACTGCTAAAACTTAAAGAAACATACGTTTCAAAAGGTCCAATCAAAAATCTTCTTAAATTGCTTGTCTTACCCCTGCTCCCTTTCCGGAAACGGACTTCACTCTGGATAGTACATTTCGCAGTATGCTATTTTTATCAAACGATGAATGAAGTGAAGAACCCTATATACAGTGTGCATCAATAATCATTACCGGATGATATGTCATTCTTGTAATGTTTTTCACCGAACTGTTGAATCCGACCAAACGCTGGTACCGACAGATTCAGCTTCTTTAAAAGGATTCTGAAAGTGATCGATCGAAACACAGTGCGAAAGTAGTCAAACGTAATCCACTGAATCACACATCCAATGCGCTTGACGTTGCTTCTTATAATTCGATTCAATGTGGGGATATTCGAGCTGGCTACAAATGCCCCGGCTCTGATTCGTCCCGAATGAAATTATGATTTCATTCGTCGCTCCTACAGAAACGACAGCTCGTAAAATCAGTACCGGATCATCACATTATTAGCTTTTTTTATGGCCAATAGTTTCCGCCAATGAATCGCCTAGCTATTTTAAGCTGACGCCGTCAATAACGGGAAAAAAAAACTAACGTTCCGCTATCGTCCTCGATAGATTCAATTAGTATTCTTTCCCACCGGACGCCATAACATTCTCGAAGCTAACGATTCGAATGGACAAAGGTTGAATAAATTGAAAAAGAATAAACACGAAAACAGAATTTCCTTATCCAATGTACACCAGCATGGCAGTTCGTAATGGAATTGTCGATTTTTTTGCATTTCTAGCCGACAACCATTCCTCGTAGAGCCTTTAATTAACAGTCCCGACAATGCGCTAATTGAATTCTATAACAACGCTTTGTGGGCCATTCGCATTCTTGTCGACATGAGGGGAATATCTGCAGGCTTTCGCTTTCGGTTCTTCGTGCCATGAGCCGAATCGGAAAAGTGTCCCACCGAGCACATTTTCCTCAATCACGTGGGTTGCTGAAAACACTCGCGGAAGGACAACAATATTATAATGCAAAATTAGGCAAAATTTTCCGCAATTTAATTTTGGTTAATCACAAATAAGTTTATGTTATTGTTTACAGCAAATTTCGTATACCCCGATTATCCGCGAAATAGTCGGGCTAGATAACCGCGTATAACAAAAACCCCAGATAACGCAATAAAGGGCCAAAAATGAGGTACAAACACGAAAAAATGATATTTTGGCATGAAAACTATGTTTTATCTATACAGAAATTATTGAACTATCCATCTGTAAGGTCCTGTACAACAGTGATCAGATAACGCGAAAGCCATGACCGAAACAATAGAGCAAGACTCTACCACTCACTGACAAATTTCTGGAAGGTTTACAGAATTATTATGGAACTCGCATTCGCGGATAATAGAGGTTCTACTGTACCAGGTGTATGAATATCAAACCGAAATTCATACCATAATTGTTATACATGCCAATGTAAAACTGTAATTTTAACGTTACATACCGTTATCTACTGGACGGTGTCGGTGACAGTGGGCAACATCGAGCCCGAAACCGGTCGACGAAAACAGGTAATTTTAACCCGTTTAATGTTTGTAAGGACTATAAGTGTTGTGTCTTAGTCCCGTGTCGCGTCTCGTGAGTGGTGATAATTGTCCTTACGTAAGCACAAACCAAAATTAATTTAAAAATGGAAACTTTGATTTGAGGAAAGTGGAACGTGTAGAATAACAGAAGCTGATAGAAAACACCGAAAGCTGGTGAAACTGTTAACAGTGAACGTTACCGAGAACATTCGAATTTATCTGTGCTCTACACCAAAAACGATCTACTCAACTGGGATCAACTGTATTTTTTTTTCAACAGACTTGGCTCCTTCCGTCTTCCATCTTCCATTTGTTTTCATCGACGGGTTATGCTTAGGGATTGCATTACCGTGCCAAAATTCCAATAACCAGTTATTCGGTAATGAAAATTTCATTACCGGTAAAACCGGCAAATTATCGGTGAAAAGAAACGGCTTTTATTTTATCATTATAGTTTACAAAAAAAAAAACATTTCGCAAGTTTTTGCTGGTTAATGTAATACTTAACACGTTGAGTCTCGAATTTTTCATGCTACGCTTTCCATTCAGCCCACATCAGGAGCATTCGCACAATATCAGTGTCGGTGTTCGCTCTCAAAGATATTTATTCTATGAAAAGAAAATAGTCAGAACATAGTCACATCGTAAAACATCCGAAAAAATTAATTTTTATTATACATCCTTATTATATAACTGTCAGTCCCAGTAGTCAACGTTTTTTCTAATGAAAAGCTCAACGTCAGTCCATAGGGACCGACACGGGGCTTAACATGTTAAGGTCTAGTGTCATTGACTGTGGAGCGAAGGGGGCGGACTGCTCCCGGGTATACGATTTTAGGGGTGCAGAATGAACCGAATTTATATGAAGAAATTGGATAAATATGATTGATTCTTTTTCTGTTGGGGGTGGGGGTGCAATTCAACTCTTCCACCCCGAGTACGAAAGCATCACTCGACGCCACTGTTAAGGGCACAGAGAATGTGAATTTTGTCGTCTTCTAATCTGGATCGGATCTCATTAACAAAGTTTCCAGAAAGGGAAAACGCCCGTTCAGAGTCCAATTATGTTGTACGTACAGTACGAAGAGCATCGAATACCATTGCACAATGGTCCAGGAGATGCATTTAAGTGGAAATTAGCATTCAGAGCTCGATAGTTATTCTCTAGACAATAACTGTCTTCGACAAAGTTGTTACTCATGATATGATCATTTTTATGTTGTCAAAAGTAGGGTGACCAAAATTGTCGATGAAATAAAAAATCTAACTTTCTTATCTTTATAGATAGAGGTAAACATAGTTCGACAATGTTGTAGCTCCAATTATTTGAGAAATCTTTGTAGAAAAAAGTTTTTTTCTATCTCTTGAAATAACCAATATAGTGCCTTTTTTATAAGTTAAGTTAGGGTCACCATGAAAAAGACTGTTTTTTTGCTCAAACTTTTATATTTCAAATTTTACATGCAAACTGTCTTCGAAAGACTTTTAGAGCTTACTAATACAAACATTTTTCGATGCAGAACTTGTCAATATCTCAACTTTACTCAATGTTATTTATATTTCTTCCCAAAAAACATGCTCTTTTCATTTGTTTGTCATTCTTTCTAGGGCAAACGTTTATTGGCGGCATTTGAAAGAGCATATTTCACTCTACATGATGTGTGATTTTTCGTGTTTGAGTAAATTAAAATTGAAATCATGGGTAAAAAACCATCAATAACTTTGAGTAGGATTAAGATACAGACAAGTTTTGCACCGAAAAATGTTGGTATCTATAAACTCTAAAAGTTGTACGAAGACAGTTTTGATGTAGAATTTGAAATATAAAAGTTAAAGCAGAAAAAACACGTTTTTTCATGGTCACCCTAATGCAACTTAGAAAAAAGCGTTAAATCGATTATTTCAAAAGATAGAAAAAAAATTTTGTTCTACAAAGTTGTTGAAAATAACTGGGGCTTCAACATTGTTGAACTATGTTTATCTCTATTTGTAAAGATAAGAAAGTTAGATTTTTCATTTCATCGACTATTTTGGTCACCCTATTTTTGATGACATAAAAATGAGCGCTCTATAATATGTAACAACTTTGTCTAAGACAGTTTTTGTTTAAACAATAAATATCTCCTACAAAGTTGTTTTTAGTGCATTCTATCTGAGTTGCATTAGGGTAACTATGAAAAAACGGATTTTTTTACTCTAACTTTTATATTTAAAATTCTACATCAAAATGGTCTTCTTACGACTTTTAGAGCTTATCAATACTAACATTTTGCGATGCAGAACATGTCGATATCTTAATCCTGCTTAAAGTTATTGATGGGTTCTCATCCAAAAACTCATGATTTAAATTTGAATTTACCCAAACACAAAAAATAACATAGTTTTGAAAATCACATTTTATATAGAGTGAAATCTGTTCTTTCACATTCCGTCAACATACATTTTTTAAGTTTGCCCCAGAAAGAATGACAAATAAATGAAAAGAGCATGTTTTTTGGGAAGAAATATTAATAACTCTGAGTAAAGTTGAGATATTGACAAGTTCTGCATCGAAAAATGTTTGTATTAGTAAGCTCTAAAAGTCTTTCGAAGACAGTTTGCATGTAAAATTTTAAATATAAAAGTTAGAGCAAAAAAACAGTTTTTTTCAAGGTGACCCTGACGTAACTTAGAAAAAAGGGGCTATATCGGTTATTTCAAGAGATAGAGAAAAACTTTGTTCTACAAAAAAGTCTCAAATAGTTGGAGCTACAACATTGTCGAACTATGTTTACCTCTATTTATAAAGATAAGAAAGTTAGATTTTTTATTTCATCGACAATTTTGGTCACGAGCGCTCTATCATGAGTAACAACTTTGTCTAAGACAGTTTTTGTCTAGAGAATAACTGTTAAGCTCTAAATTCTAATTTCCACTTAAATGCATCTCCTGGACCATTGTGCATTGTCATGTATTTGCCTCTGATGCCCTCTGTACGAAAACTCTTGTCCGTAGGTTTTAATCAATCCGTTTATAGACATTGAACTTGGGCTGGACGTTGATACCTTTGATTGTTGCAATCGTCGTTCAAGCTTTTCCTTGCTTTCGTCCAGTGGATTTTTTCCTCACATTATCGTTTGATAGAAAACGCCAAAATCATTATTAATTGTGTCACGACCACGAGGAGAATGATTATTCATATATGGGACCAAATCTGCATGTATGAAACGTCTTTTTGCAAACCATACAATCAGGGCTTCATGCAGCTGCTTCGAAAGTTATAATGCTCTGATAGCTGTTCAAACATAAATTGCAAACTGACGTCAGCTTCATAAAGGGTGCATTTCGTCCGCAATAGCAGTTCAACAGTGGCCAGAACTGGTTCGAGGGCATCAACCAACTCCTTTATCGCTGTCAATTCTTCATCGCTGAAGTTTATTTTGTGTTTCGCTTCAGATCGAGCAGGGATTTTTGAACTGAAGTTCGAAGGTCTTAGAATCGGCGCAACACTACTAGTTGTGTTATATCGATCTTATTTGATTAGAGGCGAATGAACTGAAAATTTTAAACCCTCTTAAAGCCAAAAAAGAAGAAGAAGATCTTATTTGATTCTCGAGTAATATTTCAAAGCGGCATAAAGGCAAATGTTATTTATGGTATGAAGATAAAAATTACTCGAATTATCGGTTATTGATTGTAAAATTAACGGTAAATCGGTAACGAAAAATGACCCGGTATTTTCGGTCAAAACGGTAACGGTAAAACTGGTTAAAAATCCCTAGTTACGCTCTCGCTGAACAGCGCTTTAATTCTTATGAAAATGTGCTTAAATTTCACGATAACTGGTTTGGCTCAGAAAACAAAAATTTGTGCCATGAATATAGAAAAATATGTAAAGGCAGATATTCCCCGGAATCATTATTTCACTGCTAGAGACAAGTTTGATGTACCAGAGAACCTTTGGAAACAGAAGTTATCGAGCTTTGCTATGGACGGTACATATACACCAAAACTAATAAATAAATGTTACATCCGGAATACTTGCTGCGATAAACGTGCTCCACGGATCATTTCCATTACCTGGAATAATGAATTGAAAAGTTGATTAATATATAATTATACATTTAGGACATTAATGGCACTGATCAAACTCAATTGCGGAAAATGGCCCACTCAGAAACTATACAATTTATATTTATCCTCGATAGTCTATTCCATACCCATCACAACCATTTCAATGTGTAGAATAAATTTAATTTCCGATACTTCATTTTTCAGCATATATCAACGTTGAAATATGTAGCGGCAATCGGGAAGAACGAGCAAAAACCCACCACAATAAGATGAGGGAAGAAAAATTGCGTTTCCTGCCAACAAAGTGGAACGCTTCGTTTTTTTTTTTTTCAAGAAAGCAGAAACAAATTCTTCCACCCTCCCGCACCGTACGTGGGAGTCCACAAGTCGATCAACATTTCGAAGGGTGGGATAATGAATCTGAAACGAAAAAGCAACTTGACAGGAAGCGTGACGCAGACAGACGACGGGTTGCAGAAAATGGGGTTGTCACCTAGCAGGGAGACTTTGGCGCTTCGATAATTCCCAGCAGAAGAGAGGAAGTGAAACACAACTAATTTTTTTTCGAATGGTGATCCTTCAGCCAGATGCGGGAAAGGTAAAAAGTTTTAACTTTCGGGCCCAAAATACCTTACCCCCAGCCACACACAACATAAAAAAACGAGAAAAGGTAACTTATCATTAAATGAGTTATAAAATTGGCAATGTACGTGGTTGATTTGAATGGCTTTTTTTCGTTTCAGAACTCATCCTCTCCTCTCTCATCCGAACACGGGGAAGTGAACTGTCGAAATGATTTGACCCAGATGGTAATGGTTTGAGCCCCAGATGGCGAAGCTCAACGAGCAGACATCCGGTAATGGAGAGGATGACAGCTGCCGCTTGAATAGGTTTGGTTAGGACAGGTTTTCCTTTCGGATGCTGCTACCCGGAAGGGAAAATTAGTTTACCTTTCCGCCTTCCAAATAATTGAGAGAAGGGAGGAGGCTTAGTGAACTTGTTTACTTCCTAATCGGTGGGTTGATTGTATTGACAGGAAACACCCCAGACACTTAGTGGCGGTCAGAATTATACTTTTTCATAGGTGTGAGATTGGGAAAATGAATATTGATAGGAAATAATGGGAATATGATGCGAAGCTAGAAGTAATGTGGCCTTATTTTCAAATCCGTTTCGTTTATTTTATTCAGGGTCATCAGCATTTTCAGCTGTAACAGAGTCGGGTTGAATCGTGTACATGTTATCTTATCGATACACATGGAGAACTCCACACTTTTATCTTTCAGCGCGAGAGCACTACGTTTGTTGAACTGTTCTGATGGACCGTACAGAGGGACAGTCGATAGGTTTCCATTGTTGTGTTATTAATAGCACGAATAGTCCAGTGTTTATTGTTGAAAGCAGCAGAGCGGGTTTGGGTGGAGGATGGTTGAGATCTCAATCACTGAAGATTGTTATTTGGGCATAGTTATTCTTTGAATCATTCTCCCTTTCCAGCAAAGACAACTCTCTAATTTCTCTGACTCTGGAAGATGTATGCAAATCGTCTTTGATGAACTGGATAACGCAAAATGCTGTAGATAGTGGCCATATGGCATCCACCAACCCAGGTAATCTCTCTTGGCGTTTTTGGGGCGGACAGTACACTGGTTATTGATTGTTTTCACAAGATAATAATGAAATACTAAATAATAATGCTCACTTTATCATGTCTCCAATCTCATCCCAATTGTATGTGATTATTAATAGAAAATCTCTCTCAATACTTCATTACATACATCTTCGTTGTATGTTCATTTGTTATAAATATAACTAATATGATATGTTAACTACACACGGCATTTAGTTATCAACATTGATGGCTGACTAACTATCAGGATAATAAGAGGTTTGTGGATTTATTCTCAGAACTCTCCATTGAATGATCTTCTGATCTTCAGACACAATTTTCGCTCAAGATTCTTGATTCACTTGCAAATAACATGTTTCCCTGTTACATGGAATACATGTTTGATACAGAAAAGTAAATTGTTATTCATAATTTTTATTTTTAAAGCACCTGAGAATCTAATCCCATTTTCGCTTCACACCAACGGAACACGAAGCCTATTTCCGCAAACGTGAAACTCAATTGGACTAACAATTGTAGAACATATGGGAATTCATTTAGATTCGATTTTTCATGTAACTTTTCTAAAATTTTACAAAGTCTCGAAATTTCATAAACTTTCAAAAATTTATATCTTGATTTTGGTGAGTTCGACATGGCACCACTATTAGTCAAAATTTTTTAATTTGAAGGGTTTCCTAATAAAAATATATAATAAACATATCGAAATGGGAGTTTTTGGAGATATGAAAGTTTTTAATATCTAATTCAAATTTTGAGTAAGATTTTTCAAGAGTGTATTTTAAATGTTATTTTTTCCTCAATAGCTAATTAATTTCCAACAACTTTGTCAAACATCATATTTAAATCAGTCATCTGGATTTTGAGTTACGATTTTTTGAAAAAAAATGAATGATTCCGAATATGCCCTCTTCAAAAATCAGTCGTAATTTAAATTGGTCATATTATAATGAAAATTGTGATTTTGGGTAGCTTCCATTATGAATACCAAGTTTCGAAAAAATCGGAGTGGGTCGGGTCGAAATTTGCTGTATTTTGGCCGATTTGGCATGGAATTGCTCAGATAGAAGAGTGCGTTATTTCGCCTAAAAATCCATTACCACTTCAGAACAAAGATCAATTTCGTTTACACAAAACAGCGAATGACCTAACAACCCTTATCATGATGTAATTGTAGAACTTATGAGAACTCAATATTCCTAATTTTCCAATCTTCCTTCAGAATTTTCAGAATTTATTTCGATACTTCTACCGCTTTATTAATCTGCGGGAAGGGACGAGTACAACAAAATAAAGACGGCTAAAATCGAACCATTTCTTCCTCGGGTTTCGCGCTTATCAACAAATTTGACCTTCCATTTTTATTTATAAAGATGATATTACAGCGAAACTCAGAGAGATAGAAGTTGTGTGTCAAAGAACAAATTGAACAAATTGTAAGAAACTTTTATGTTTCTTACTTCCAAGATGTTACTTGAATTCACTAATTTAGATTTTTCACAATCATATGATATACTAATTTTTTATCATTCACATGAAAGCAACGGAATTATCCCACGTGACGTAATTTTTGAAGTAGAGTCACTTAAATTGTTGAAAATCGAACGCTCTATGTTCGAATATTTTTCATCAAATAAGATCCTCTATCACCTCTCGAAAGATTCAGAATATATCTTTTTTTTGTGAGAAAGGAACGAATAAAAAAATAAATTCTTCTTTTATATTAAAAAAAAAATTTAAAAAACCAGGATTCGACTATACACTCGACAAAAAAAAGTAGAGGAACAGAGTGCGAAGTCGGACATTTTAAGTTATTTTTGACATACCGTAACTTCGTGAAAAATCAACGTATATTGATGGAATGTGCATCATTTTGAAGCTATAACTTTCAGAATATTTTACGTACGTGTTTTTATCTTGAGGTGTAGATGTAGTGGGCAACATTACCGGGAAGAAATTGAAAATCGATTTTTCTTTGTTTTTTTCAAGAATATTCTGGACTAACACAATTTTGCTACCAACTCAATAGCAAATACAATTAACCTTTTAGTTGGTTGAAAGAACGTTCCGGTAGGACCTTCCCACACCGAAATATCTCAGTTTGAATGAAAAATTACCCTTTTCATTTTTGATGATGAATAATTCGATAAACAACCATCGCACCGCAAATCGAAAGGCAGTTTTGAAAACTTCAATAAATTCTGCACAAGGATAATTTGTTACTTTGACGAAAATAAAATTATTTAAATTTTTTGCTTCGATTCACAAAAGGGCCAAAAACAGGATTTTTATAGTGCTTGACAAAATCCACTACAATTCTGCAAATATCGCAGTAAGTTCTAATGTTTGCAGGCAAATTTTAATCCTAGTGTAATCCCTAAACATCCATGAACGTTTCATATTGATAAGTTCAGCCGTTTTTTCTAGCAAATTTTTCAATGTTTGGAGTAAATTAGAGGAGCAATTAATCGCAAATCGTATCAGAAGTACAAAATCCTATGCGACTCTCTGAACAAGTGATTCGTAACTTTCGTTTTCATGCGTTAGCAAAAAATTGTGTTAGTCCAGAATATACTAGAAAAAACAAAGAAAAATCGATTTTTTATTTCTTACCGATATTGTTGCTCACTACACCTACACACACCAAGACAAAAATATGTACGTAAAATATTGTAATACCTGAAAGTTGTAGCTTCAAAATGATGCGCATCCCATGAATATGCGTTGATTTTTCACGAAGTTACAGCATTTCAAAAATCACTTCAAATTTCCGACTTCGCACTCTGTTCCACTAATTTTTTTTGTCGAACGTACATATATAGTGAAAAAAAATCGAAATTGCATCAATCGAGTCCGCCTTGTTGTAATCGAGAAATTGTTTTTTTGAGAATAGGAAGTTTATCGAAAATTAGTTATAAACTTGTTATACGTTATAATATTTAAACCAGTGCGTATTTTCTTAGCGTATATTCAGCACTTGCTTTGTTTATCTGTCACAAACGTTAATTCCTATCAACTTCTTCAACCAGTTCGCAACAAGCCGAGAATATAATTTAACTCATGTCTTTGTTGTCATCTCTTTGGAAATCAACTATATGGTAATTTTTTTTTTTTTTTTTTTGCACCAAAAGATAGCTTAATCTGTTAGCTACCACTTATCATTAATTTCATTCAAGTTTGTATAACTTGATTGGGCAATAAATTTAATTCAAAACCAGTATGTTTGAACGGTGTTTTCAATTTCAATGAGATAACCTAAAATGAGAGTTCAGAAAAAATCTTCCAAAATTTGCTAATTTGGCAAACTGTGCAAACTAATTTGGCAAAACATGTCATCTTTAGCAGAAAAGATGCCATTTCCTGTGCATGAGAGTCAAATGCGCAAACAATGAGCTATTTTAAAAGCTTAAAAATGGTTTGTATGTATGCGAGCAGACATCTCTTTCTGTTTTCTTTTCTCTTTTCATTTGGGATTGTGCAAAAAAAAGTCCTTACGACGTCAATGGGGATCGAACCAAGGCGGGCTGGAATGCAAAGTTACTTTACACGACCACGCTATCCATATAGCTGCCAGCGCTATTATAAAGGAGCGTGATATTATTGCACCTCATCATAAAATGAAGTTGGAAGGTGTTTTCTAAGACGATAAAGAAGAACATGAACGAGAATATATCTTTCTCTATCTGGGCCGTGTATTTGGCAAACTATACGGAAAGCTTTCATATGCTTTCATTTAAATGTGTCTCCTGTTTCGCTCCCTCATATTGGCTCTAGCATATACATGTATTGGTGAGTAGAACATTTTATGTTATCTTTTAGCTCATTTAATGTAATAAATCGGGATGCCAGAATATGTGCTAAAAATTTACTTTGGGTGTATGTTCGTGTATAATGTTTGAAAGAATGTATAAAGAAACTGAGTTAAAATATTAAGATTATCTAATCTTATAACAACAATTAATTTTCAACGTTTCTTTTTCGTTCCTTTCACTTCTCACCATCATCCGCAATTTTTAAAATTAGAAATTGGGAAGGAAGAGTCTATCAATCTTTGATATTTGATTATGACATGTCTCTAATCAAACCAGTCACCTTTTATGGTAAGATTTATGAATACATGAAATATCAGCTCAAACGTTCGAAAAACTTGGAAACGAGCTATGAGTTACTGTAGCAGCAGTATCCAAATTGTTACACACCAAGGAAACGATCCAAAAGGAAGGACACACGTGAATTAACGGAAAAAAAACATTTATTATCTATTGGAAAAATGAGTGTTACTGTGGTGTTTTATGACTGGTGCTGCTAAATCAACGTAGCAAAGTGAGTAGACGCAAGATATTCAAAATATTCAACAAAGCCTAGTACAGACGGTATACCACCCATTGTTTCAAAAACGTGTAGCTCTGCAATTTCTCTACTTTTGGAAACTATTCAATCACTCTGTCGTCAGTATCATTCTCGAGTATTTTTAAGAATTTTTTCGTTTTCCCAGTGTATAAAAAGGGTAATAAACGTGGGACTTACAACTATAGCGGAATCGCTGCTTCGTTTGCTACGTCAAATCTGTTTGAGCTTACTGTTTTGGAATTTCTCATGCATAACTATCTATACTAAAACGTTCCTGAAACTCAACATGGATTTATGCCATAAACATCCTCCTGCACCAATCTGCTCACCGACACATCCATCATTATCAAATCTAATCGAACGTCTCGATTGCTCTTGTACGTTACCCCATTGGCTCAGTTCTTATCTCGTTGATCGTTCAATGTGTGTCAAAAATGGTGGTACTTCATCGGAATAATTCTCAGTCTCATCCGGTGTTTCACAGGGCAGCCACATCGGACCTTTCTTGTTTTTGATGTATCTGAATGATGTAAACCTGATACTTAAATGTTTCAAGCTCTCGTCTGCCGATGACTTCAAACTTCACTACAGCACAATATGTCTAAAAGAAGCACATTCATCTAACAAGAAGTTGGTATTGTCTCCAAATGGTGCTCAATTAATCAAATGAGTCTGAATGCTGGCAAATGCTCGATCATTTCGTTCGCTCGTTGCTCTGAAACACTCCCTGGTATAGTTCAATACATAATACCATCGCCAATACGTCTCCGAAGCGTGAAAACACCGTTAAGGATCTTAGTGTTCTTTAAGATTCAAACCTAACCTTCAGAGATCACGTAGGCAGTATAACCACCAAAGCCTCATAATGTATTAGCTTCATTTTTTTCGTGCTGCAGAACAATTAATTTATGTACACTAGGGTGCCAATGAATGTATGGGAAAAAATCGACCCTAAAATTTCAAAAAGTTACCATATAAAAAATGTTTACCACCCCTATGCCAAATATTTGCACAATCGGACTTAAGGCAGAGTGGCGCAAAGCGGTCAAAGTTTGAGCACAAGGGGGGAGTAAAGGAAATCGGGGTTTTTGAATTTTTTTTTGATGCCAAATGTCTTAAAATGGCACGAAACGTCGAGATCTAGTGTCATCTCGAAAAAAAATGGCAAAAATCGACACTCTGGACTTTTTTTTTCGGAATACGACACGAAATGTATGGTTTCAAGTGCCAATAAAGTTTTGGCAGGCCTATTCCCACTTAAAGATGGCTTCAATTTATTATCTCTTCGGTTCTTCATCCGGTGTAAGGTCATGAACCCATTGGTGATCGGAAATTTTGAGCAGCTGATCGAGCTAAATTTTCACTCCGGATTCATGAGTTCATATCATGAATTCATCTCCATGCAGGTTGATCCTTCTTCGTATATTCCCAACGTGTTTGTTTCCCTGACTACATCAATTCCTCTGTGCATTTCGATCTGTCCATGAAGCAAGATATCCATGGATATTCAGATTACCAACGATCGAGGATCGCTCCAACGATCTTCGATGAAAAATATAGGGGTATCAATTGTGATAATATGTACTTTACTGATGGGTCCACTATAAATGAGTCCACAGGATTTGGAGTGTTCAACGAATTTTTTAGCACCTCACACAGTCTTCAGAATCCATGCTCAGTGTATATTGCTGAATTGGCAGCAATTCATTGGGCGCTGGACAGCGTCGCCTCACGACCTGTTGAACACTATTACATTGTAACGGATAGTCTTAGCTCTGTCGAAGCTATCCGTTCAGTGAGGCCGGAAAAGCACTCGCCGTACTTCCTTGAGAGAATACGAGAAATTTTGAGTGCTTTATCCAGACGCTTTTATGTCATTACCTTTATCTGGGTCCCTTCACATTGCTCCATTCCGGGTAATGAGAGGGCTGCCTCATTAGCAAAGGTAGGTGCAATTGAAGGCGATATTTATCAGCGTCAAATCGCCTTCAATGAATTTTATTCTTTAGTCCGCAAAAATACCATCGCTAACTGGCAACGCAAGTGGAATGAAGATGAATTGGGCCGTTGGTTTCACTCGATTATCCCTAAGGTTAGCCTCAATCCGTGGTTCAAAAGTCTGGAATTGAGTCGGGACTTTATTCGCACCTTCTCCCGACTCATGTCCAATCACTGTTCTTTAGATGCACTACTCTTTCGTTTCAATCTTGCCAGCAGCAAACTCTGTGTTTGTGGCCAAGGTTATCGCGACATCGAGCACGTTGTTTGGTCGTGCGAGGTGTATCTGGTCGCCAGATCGAATTTAGAAAACTCCCTTCGGGCCCGAGGAAGACAGCCCAATGTACCGGTGAGAAATGTGTTGGCTCGGTTAGACCTTGATTACATGTCCCATATATATGTTTTCCTTAAAGCTATCGATCTTCGTGTGTGATTGTCCCTATGTCCTTATACCCTCCATTCCTTCCTTTGCGGGTAATTCGTCCCCTTGCTATAAATAGTAGAATAAGTTGAAATGTAAAAACACTATAGATATACGAACAGATTTAAGAATTGAGTGTTCATCAACATTGTTACAGTTTCCTTATACCCCATCCTTCTCCTAAAAATATGTCACCCTTCTAAACTCGAGTACACCGCGAGTAATCGCTTTTTTACCTTACTAACCATAGATGTAAGAAAATTGTTCATATATATAGTTTTAAAATTATATTTAAGAATTCGGCTCCTTTAAACTTAAGTTACTGAGCCTGCAAAAATAAACGAATTAATAAAAAAAAAAGTGCCAATAAAAATAATTATCTCGATTTTTCATTCCAAACTTGTTGCGAAATGTTGATTTGCACGATAATATGCACTATGCAAAATATTAACTCATTCGATCATCGTTTATTAGTGTTGCAGACGTTAAAATTTGAGTTTTTTGAAAATCGAAAAATCACCGGAAATCGGGGTTTTCAAAAACTTTTCTTGATGCTAAATCTCTTAAAATTGCATGACACATCGAGATTTACAGATATCTAAAATTTTTTTTTGTCTAAAATCGACTTTTCAGACGGAAAAACGAGCAAGCGCCAAAAAAAAATTGTTTTTTTCGAGATAACAGGAAATCTTGTCGAGTAATGCAATTTTAAGACTTTGGCACCAACAATTTTTTTTGAAAATCCCAATTTTCAGTAATCCTCATTATTAAAAAAAAAAAACTCAAATTTTTACGCCTGTGACACTATTAAAAGAAGTTCGAATGAGCTAATATTTTGCAAAGGGTATATTATCGTGCAAATCAACATTTCGCAGCAAGTTCAGAATGAAAAATCGAGATAACTATTTTTATTGGTACCCAAAACCATACGTTTCGTTTCGTATTCCGAAAAAACGAAGTCCCAGAGTGTCGATTTTTGACAAAAAAACATTTTTCGAAATGACACTAGATCTCGACGTTTCATGCAATTTTAAGACATTACTCCCCCTTGTGTGATTTTTCGATTTTCGAAAAACTCAAACTTTGACCGCTTTGCGCCACTTTCCCTTAAGTCCGATTGAGCTAATATTTAACATAGGGTGTTTTTTCGAGGTGGTAAATTTTTTTTATGAGTTTATTTTTTGAAATTAGAGATGACCATTTTCATTGGCACCCTAATGTACACTGTCTGAAAGTGTTGTATTTTTGTTGGTTCGATATTCAGACACTGTTAGACGACTGCCTTTGACTTTGACGACTCTTTTCAATCTTCCAAGATATGAGGATCGTTTTCAGCTAATCGATTTAGATCTTCTTATAAGCCGAAAAGATGTGTCCAGACGTCTCTGCTATATGATCCCTTACAATCACACATCGATCGCCCAGCTTTGTTAAACAATTTCAATTTTGATGCATCTTTGTTAGATATAAAGATTTATTGTATCATCATGATTATAGAAATCTGATGATGCTAAGAGATGAAGAGGTTTTATGTCTATTTGAAAATAAAAGGCCTGAATAAGCAACACCTAGATAGGCTTTCCCCGGCTCAAATAAAATAAACAAACTTGTACAGATCGATGCAGCACGGATTGGGGATTAAGTGGTGTCTGGAATGCTGAAGAACAGAGTGAATTGGTGGAAAACTAAATTAAGTTTCTAAGTTTCTAATGATGTTTTAAAATATGATTGAATGATTTGCTTTGAATATGTTCTTATAAATTATTTACATGCAAAAGTGCACAGATGCACAACTCTATAAACACTATATATTTATAAATAAAAATTACACCATACATAAATATATAAATATTTTTTAAAAAATATTGTATATTGAAGTAACTGAAAAATTGTTTGAGCCTGATACTCAAGGCTCTAAATATGATTTTTGAAAAATTCCTTCTTACCAAAACGTAATTTCAGCATTGTAATTTTTTGGATCTTATTATTCTAGTTAAAAAAAAAAGAAATGACATGAAATTCTAATATAGAATGTATGAGGTATAGGGTTTTGGGTTTTGCAAGTTTATTGGATGAGGCAGAATAATTTACCTACTTGTGTTTAACTTAAAATGCTATCTGCTTCCTGATATGATTCGCTTGAAGCAACATCGATCGAGTACTGACTGATCCTAATAGTCCTGCCTCGAACGAGAAGGTTTATTATTGTTTTTTTGAATCTCATTTCATTCACTCCTGGTAATTTTATATATTTATCGGTTTGATCAGATGAATGTTTCCTGAATTCAGTAAGAGAGAAATTTTATTCCGGTTTTTTTATTTCCATTACATTAGGATTAAAGAACAGGGAGAAAAAACATCTCGAGAACAATGTTTTTCTTCTGCAAATGATGATTTTTCACTATTGCTCATACTGTTCTAAATTATTCGGCTTTCACGATGTGTTATAGTCATAGTTTATGTAATCAATATGTTTTACATTCAATATCATGAAAATAAATCAATCATATAGAACAAGCATTTTTTTGTAATGCTATTTTATTGAGATTTAAGATGCATAGCAATAGCTGGTCACTTAAAATGTCAAGAACATTGTACCAAACGAAAATAATATGAAATAAATATATATTTATGCAAAAAATCATTGGTTTCTGTTGGTTTTTGATAAAAAATATTATTTTCGTTATAACGTTTTCGGGAATTGTCTATAATTGAACGGATATTATCACAAATAAACTATTATGTGAATCCGTAATAATCATATACGTGTGATTATTACGGATTCATCTGATATCTGCAAAACTGGTGACTGTAAGAACATAACCGGCGTCGTTATCAACTATGTAAAGTTGGAATTACTCAAATTTGCTCTTTGACAATGTATTATCTCTCCCAATCAACATCCATTGCATTTTATGCAAAGTATAACTTCAATGCATCTCCAAGATGAAGCATAACATTCAACCACATGCTGCAGAAGAAAAATACTTCCAATCGCTATAAAAAAATGCATCCCCCCGTTAGCCACAATTATATATGGCACATTCTAAAGTTATCGCCTATGACGAATCATAAAATAACGCAATCAGATTACGAAAGAGACCCACAGCGATAATAAACTTTCTACGGCCGTAAAATTTATATCTCATTCCCACTTAATAACGATGATTTCCGTTATTAAGAATAAAATTTATCTACAATCATTTTTATGATTTAGAACTCGTTTCCGATTTATGTTAATGGGCCGATTAAATCATTTGGAACAACTGTGATAAATTTGGAATCTATATTTTCCATTTTCGACGGTCCGTATACGAAATCAATCGTGCAGTGGCGGGGTCGTAACCAATGAGATTTTACAGAGGTTTTTTTTATTTATTAAAGACACTTTACCACTACTATGACATTCGTGTCGCATTTACAGAGGTATGATTATTGCTTGTTTTACCACATTTATTTATTTTTTGCTTTATAAGAGTGGCTCTTTCACTGTCCCTCTGTTTCATGTTTCTCCGAACTAACTAAGCACCAGGGACACACAGAAATAATGCTTAACATTATCACCCATCTCAACGAGCCATTCCCGGGAATGTAAACCGGAAAATGAAACACCTCGCAAGAAGAAATGTTTTATGCAAATAACCATTATGCAAACGATATTCTAATTTAGAGAAACAGAAGATTTTTTCCTCTGTTTTTCCTCGGCGTGACAAGTGTTCGGCACTTATGGAATGACACCCTATTTCCGTTGGAATAAATCAACAAATATTTACATAGGACCTAATTCCGGCGAACAAAAGAAAAGAAGAACCCGACATACCTGCAACGAACGCCACCAAGAACGAAATACACACAACTATTGACCTCATCTTAAAACGCTCGGTTGGGTTTAATCTTGTTTTGTTGGTTTCTCTCTTCCAATTATTCCGTTCGATGACTTCTTGGATTATTTTCGACACTAGAAACTTGCACCGCGCACTTATACTCTCCGCTATCACTAGTATTCAATTTTCTATCCTTTCGCTTGGAGATCACAGATATTCACGAACCGAGTAGCAATGCCAAAAGTTGAAAAGGTTCCTTAGGACACACTAGACGGGAGTTTCTCCTCAATCACTTGGACTTTCCACTAATCGGCCTGCAAATCCACAAAGTACTCTGTGCACTCACAAAACGGGGAAGATTGAATACCACTCTGCAGCAGCAGCTAGATCAAATTCAACATATTTCTTCGAGCGATCTTGCACAACTGATCGACGACCTGGAATGCCAGCGACGATCAACTCTTCTGCAGTGAAGTCACCGGATCTTGGCGCGAAACGAACCTGCGGGAACCTCCAGTCAGCCAACCAATCAACCAACAAACCACTACACGGCCACCATAAACGTTCTTCTGTCTTTCTCCCTTACTCCCAGCTCCACAGGTGACGGCGAGAAAGGCTATGGGTATGCTCGGTTCAACTCTGTGCCCTCCTCACCACAACCGCACACACATCCGACGGCGGCATGAACGCGTATCTTGCGCTGGAAATCTACCTTCTTCTCCGCTTTCTGCTTGCTTTCTTTCGCGTGTCTTCATCGCTTTCTTCTTCTGCTTCTTCGCGCACTTCTTGCTCGCCGCGCATTATATCCACCCGCTTTGTCGTTTCCTCTCACCGGAGCACGAATGCTCCTCGTCGTCATTGTCGAGCATCATCTCAGTCATTCGCGCTGCCAAGATTTATCCTTATGTTGGACCGTGTGAGCCTTCCTCCTTCTATCCAGCGGGCCGAATCGATTTGCCTTGTTGCCGTGAGTGCGTTGAGACCATGAAGTATGATCAAAATAGTTAAATGAAAAGCTTTTTTTTCTTTTCTATGGGCAGGTTTTGTATCTATAAACAACAATGCTGGTTAATGATTATAGATTATGATGATGTATTGAACTCTAGAGGAATTAAATTCGGATAGTCCTTTAACCCTTTTTGTCTATAGAAAACATGGACGGATGCATAAAGCTTGAGTTCTCGTGCGGAAAAAAATAATATAGATATCATATTTGTATTTCTACGCAACATATAGAAAATAAATAATTTATAAATCAATAAATCAATTCGAAATATATTCATAGTGTTTATTATTGGTACATTAACTTTGTTTACACCTGCGAATGATTAGCCATTATTAACTTACTTGGTATTTTTTTCTTAGTTTTGACATTCCTCTAAAGCAGTGGTTCTCTAACTATTTTGGGCAAGAGACCCCTTATCCAGAATGAATTCATACCTCAGACCCCCATAGCCAAATTTCTTTGAAAATCATACTTTTTAGTTTTTTTTTATTTCTGAAAAAATATCAATTTAAAAACATTGCAGTTAGTTAAATTAGTAAACTCAACATTATTTTCTCATGGAGGTGATCTAGCGTAGTGGTAGTATCCGTATTTCTTTGCAAAAGGTCACGAGTTCGATTCCACTCCCGACATTCTTCCAAAAAATGGAAGTGAAGTGACAAACCAGCCAAAAGTGTTGAAAGTCACTATAATACAGAAAAAAAAATCTCATCATATAAAACAGAATAAATAGACATAAAATTTAGTAAATATTAAATTACTCACAAACTATAAAACCTTTCAAATCCGCAACTACACCTAAAATTAACTTTTAGCACATGTTTTGTCATCCCGATTTATTACATTAAATGAGCCTAAAAATAATAGAAAATGACTCTCGAATACTGGTAAGCATTTGTATAATATACTAGCTGACCCGGCAAAGTTCGTCCCGCTCAAAATTTGTTTTTTGTTATCAATATTTTCAAACATTCACGTTTTCTTACTATGAGCAAGTTCATGGGTTCAATCGGTCCAATCTTTTCTGTTGGTATAGATCTGGGGTTCTCAAACTGTTCCGGGTGAGTGACCCCTTTTCCAGAATGAAGTGATACCAAAGACCCCCATAGTAAAATTTCTTTAAAAATCTCTAGTTTTTTTTAATTCTTACCAATTTAAAAACATTGCGGTTGATGAAATGAGAAAACGTAACCTTATTTTCTTATTAAAATTCAACAAAATAAATATATACATGAAATTCAGTTATTATCAAATGTAACTAATAATTTTTAAACTTACTTACTTACAAATACTTAAGTAGGTAATTAATTTTTGAAACTAACTTTAAAATCGCAAAGCAAAGATTGAAATATGTTCCGGAAAAACAAAATCCTGCGTCAAAAACTATGGGTGGGTTATACCTAAAATACAACCACAAGGTTGACGTAGGACTACCGTTAGCTTAGTAGACATTTGACTGTATTGATTAAATTATTGAAAGTAATTAAATGAAACAATTTCCGAATTCAGATGCGAACACATCCCAATTTAGGTCAATTCATGTATTGTGAAAAGATTACATTCTTTGTTGCAAGTCGTATGGCATGATTCCTTGTTCATTTCATTCTTTTATCGTGGACTTTCAAAATATATGAACGAATGAAGGGCTAAACGCAATGTATTCTTCATTTCCCTCTGAATTTATTGCATCTCCCAAGTGTACGTACTTCTCGAACCGCCAATTTGCTTGATTTGTTGAACTTCAAGCACTCAGTTTTCATTTTGACATGTAAGTTGAAAATATGCGTTCAACTGACATGTCAAAATCAAAACTGAGTTCAATCGACGTTATCGACGTTATAGCAGCAAATTGTTATCAGAACTTTGCCAAACGGTACACGTAGAAGTTCAATTAGCTGAAGACATCAAGGAATGTCTTCCAATGCAGCCTTGAAAACCGAGCCAAAGCATTGTGTTCATACCGCTTTTGAAGTGTGCACATATTCCCGAGTGTAAAAAATGCATGCGGGTACAAAAGGACCCGCACATTGCATATATTCGAAATGCCGATTTCTCCAGATTCCTTGTTTTTGAAGTCTGTGTTGGGGAACTCATTCCGGTCTGCAGAAACGCATGTGAGTACAAAAGTACCCGAATCTTGCATCTATTTCGCAATACCGATTTCCCCAAGCTAATTGAAATCTGTGTTTGAAAAACTCATCAAGTAGCCGCACCTTGCATCAAATTAAGGTGGCGAGTGAACAGTATTGTATAGAAAATTTGCATTAGGCACCAATCAACGTAAAAAACGAAAACCAAGAAAACCGAACATTTATAATTTTCGGTGACAAGTTTTCTGAGCGCTACGCTCTTTTAAATTATTTTTAACCACTTCATTTAAGTTCATTTTCCGTTCATAAATTCATAAATTCATAAATTAGTCGATGAGTGTATTATCATTCAGGGTGGAAACTCAACCAGGAAAACCGGTAAAACCAGGAATGTTCATTCAAAACCAGGAAAAATTAGATGGATTAATGTTTTCAATTCTTATTTAAATGTGTTATATACATTGATCTTCAATCAGAGAGTCAACGGAGTTTTCGTCGACACTTGAGTCCCGTCTAGAGTCAAAGTCTCTAGTCGACGCAAGATTGATTTTTCATCGTTCAACAAACACAAACATAAAGAATTACACCATTTCTTTCGATTGTTCTGAAAAACGTGAGTATTAAGAAATCAATTACTAAAAATAATAAAAATAATAAAAATGAAAATAGGTGCTGCCAAAGAAGATTCAACGAAAATCACAGTCGTGGATACAATTCAAGAAATTCAAGACAACTGTAATTAGTCCTTTTCCACTGAAACGCAGAATACACGCACGAGTAAGGTCTTGAACTCATTTGGGCTATCTTTCTCAGCTAGTGGCAGGCATGATACCATGGAACTCTAGTGCTCTAATGCTTATCAAGAGCTTATTTTTCCGCATATGTTTCCGGAATGGTACCAAACATGCAGCTCAGCAGAACTAAAATGAGCTACCTGATCACATACGGTATTGAGCCATACTTTTTGAATGGCATCCTTCGTTTACTCGCAAATATATATCAATAGATAGAATAGAGAGAAAATAGATATCGTTATCGGATTCGACGAAACGTTAAGGTGAAGGTGGAAGCTAGCCATAAATGGCTGCCACAATGGCGCTCATTTCTTTCATCTCCCTCCCTCACCCCTCGCCCGAAAATCAATAATTTTGCGAAACAGTGTGAAGAAAATGATCGTTTTCGCACACTTCCCATCAAGTAATATCAACCAAACTCTAATCGATTACTCACAAGATATTAAATTTTCATCTGCTTTCGCACCGTATAGTGAAGAACGTCGGAAAACTCGAGCAAGTGCTCTAAAAGTTAAATTTTCGTTTTTCAATCTTCTGCAATGGTTTTGTTTGTATTGGTGAAAGCATCGTTATTTTTTCGACACTGATGCCAAACAACATCATCGAAACAGCTATAAAAACCACTCAATAAAATGTTATTCCGGAGTCATAGCGTCCCATGTCATGAAAATCAATAGAATAAAATTGTGTTGATATCAATACAATTATTATTTTTACGTTTAATGGGTCTATAATGTAAGTTTTAGCAACTTTAACATTGGGTAAGAAAATTGTATTGCAGAGCTCGGAACACTGCCACGGCTGCCTATGCTTTCAAAAACAGTAAACGGAAAAGTATTAAATTCAATCTAAATGCCTCGGCCAACGAAGAGAAGGGTTAAGGCTTTCCAACGTGAATATGTGAAAACAATACGATCAACGAAGGAAAATATTAAGGAATTATCAACATCGAGTTACTATGCGGAAGAACTTGTTAATACCAAAAGTGCCCCAATTCGCATGTGTTATAAATTTGCTCATGTTACGCTCGCGTATAATCAGAATCATATGCAAATGCACCTTCTATATATATATATTTATATTTGCAATTGTTCATCGGAACATATCGTTCATACATTTTACTTTAGTATTGAATTGTTATTTGTTTTTTTTTTCAAATGTATTCAAAGACTCGTGTCAATGAAGCGCCACACAGTCTGATAAGTGAATTGATCTATTTACGTGTGCTTTGCTCTTCTCTCACAAACACTATTACCCCATTTTACACGAGGGTTTACCTATACTACTACAATGGCTAGCTTCCACCTTCACCTTAAATAAGATTTCACAAAAGCAACAAATGGAGTTTGGAGGCGAATGAACTGCAAAGTTTAAAGCCTCTTAAAAACAAAGAAACGAAACGAGCAACAAATGGATGTTAGCGTCCGTTACTGAAATGTACCGAAGGAAACGGTGGAATTATGGTACATTGGCTCCGCTTTTCTAAGCTCAACGCGTGCACTGGACTTGTTCGACGGATTGAAGAAATATTTTGTAGCTAAACCTAATTTGAAGTGGGTCAACTCAGCATTGACGGTCCCCATGTTATTTGGAGAGTAGTGAAACAGTTGCATGAAGAAATTCGTGAAATCCGTAGCAGCCAAAACTAAGAGCTCAAGAATATAGGTAGCTGCAGTTTGCAAGACTGTTTGGGAAATCGATGAATTCCTCCAGTGCTTGTACAGACTGTTTGAGAACTTCCGTTAAGATGTGCGGAGTATGCTTGAACTATTGGATCAGCTGAAGTTTTGCGGAGTAAAATGGATCGAAAACCAACCGATGGTATAAATAGCCCAGAACATGCTGTCGTATCTTAAAACCTACGTAGCCGTAGTCTAAGCACAAAAGGAGCGTAAGTACAAAGATACACATCCAGATTTCGGTAGGATCTTTGCTGCTGTTTTCACAGCCAGTACCTTTAGAGTAGTTGCAGAGGCTTTTGATGGTAAATTGTTGGGGTCTTTTCTTAATATCAGAGCTTTCAGAGTGACTAGCATATATCACCTTTTCTATTCGTACTGACGAACCTTTTTAAACCAATAATGAATAAATTGATCAAGCCAGCACTTTTGAAAGGGAATCTGAAGTCCCTTATAAACGTAGATCTTTCTGATGGTTCGTTTCTGTTAAGCAGCAGCTAAAATTGAATTAGGATTCGCTGTAAAAGTTGCAATCAACAGTGTTGTGGAAACAATCAAGTTTTTGAGATTAATATCTTGATTTTTTACAGAACTGTAAAGAGTACTACATTTAATTTGATGAACTCAATGAATTCATCTTATTTTGCAAACAACTTGCAACTTAAATGCAAGCTTGTTATGTTTATTTGGACTTGAATTTGATCATGGCTTCATTCGTTCTACTAAACTATTAGTCATTATTGTAACAAATTCCTTCACGTAATACAAATTATACAGTATCATGAAAGTTTCAAATAAGAACAAGTATTAATGATTAGGGGTCGATTTTTAGACCTCGTCGACCCCCAAAATCAATATTCGTTTGTGTCGACCCCTTGGAAACCGATATCGACCACTTTGAAAAACCCTGGTATAGATAAAAGAAGATATAGGAGTGCGTTTCATCACATTAATATCCATTTCCAGTTTCGAACGAAGATCAATTTCGTTACCGCAAACATCGAATAGACCAACAACGCTTGTCAATATGTAATGCGAATTGAATTTTTCGAATTTTCCCATTTTCCTTCATAGTTTTCCGAAAATTTTCAATTGTCATGTTTGGTTGGAATATTTTTGGTTGAAATATGTGTAATATTTTTATGGGACCCCCTCTCAATTCCAGAGGAGGGAGGGGTGTCATACCATCATAGAAACATTTCTCATACCCAAAAACCCTCACATCCCAAATTGTGCTTGATTAGTTCTCGAGTTATGCAGAAGTTTGCATTTCGTTTGTATGGCAGCCTCCTCTTAGAGAGCGGAAGGAGTGTATTACCCATAGAAACGTTTCGTGCCCCGTAAAACCTTCACATGCCAAATTTGGCTCAATTAGAGAGGGGGGGGGGGGTGGTGGAGAGTCTAACCACCTTAAAAACATTTAGGAGAAGGAGAAGCACCGCCACACCATAATGTTCCCTCCTCCATGCTTGAATGTCTTCGTGGTATACTGTGGCATGTAAGTGCGACCTATTGGGCGATGGACCCAAGTTTTTCCGTCCGAGTCGATGGGATTTACCTTCGTCTCATCCGACCACAGTATATTTTGCCACTGTTTTTCCATCTCCGGACCGTTCCGATCGAAGGGGTTATTCGCGAACTTCAGCCGCGCCTTCAGATGCTTTGGTGTTAGCATCAGGGCCTTCCGGAGGCTTTTACCGCCTAACCCCTACTCCACCAACCACCGCCGAACTGTCCGGGAACTCACACGCAATTTCAGTTCGTCCCGGATCTTTTTCGAGACCTTGAAGGGATTTCTCTTGGAAGCTCGCTTTATGGCAGAGCCATCTTTCGCGGTCGTTTTCCGTGGGCGTCCAGTCGTTTCGGATTTTTTTGCGGTCGTGGAGGGCATTAAACACGAAAGTTTTGGATCGTCTCAAGATCGACTCTGCGATTTCGTGTTGACTGCTGCCTGCCTTGGACATTTTCCGGATGACCATCCACTGTGTTTCCGTGCAGTTGTGCGCGCGACCCATTTTTCGTTGAGTGCCGCTAGAATTCGAGAATTAAAACCTTACATACTTCTTATTTACATGATAAATACTTACCAGGATCCGAAAAACACAAAATACCACCGAGAAACAATCAATTTTCTTCAAAATTCGGTCGAAAGGAGAAACTGGTCCAAAATTTTGTCGCGCCTTTTCAGTTGGTAAGTATGTTCAAAACGTATGTTTTAATGAGTGACCATTGTTTTAACTTCAGATGTTATAAATTTCTTCGAACAATGCAAATTAATTGGGGTAAATGATCTTGATTTGTCCGATTTGGAGTGTTTTTACGCAACTAGTAAATGCAAATCGATTTTTCTTCATGAAAATCACCTATAATCGATACGAGTTTGGGTTTGTTGAAAAGCGCCAAGTCTCTAGTTGCTAATACTACCATGAGGTGTTGATATTATTCAAATTTTTATGTAATCATGTGGACAAAACAACATTATTGAATTGGACAACTCATGACCAGAATAGAGTTCATCAAAATGCGTTAATTTAATGGTTTAGCTATGTAAATCTGATACAAATGATGAGCAAGCATGATGTTTACAATATTTGTAAGTGTTGTAATCCAGAAAAGGTCTGAATACGTGCCAAATAATCATCTGGTGATCGATTAAAAGTTAGCTCGAATGAGGGGCGCATTGACACAAATAGAAGGTGTATTTTATAATCCTTTAAAACATGTGATTTCGTAAAAATATACTATCAAACTACTATAAATAATGTAAAATACCATTTTATTTATATATTTCGAAACATTCCAATACCTTATTTGACACAGGAGCGCTGAGTTAGAGCATTCAAAAAAGTGGACAAACCATGATCATATTTTCGACTGGTCAAACCAAAATCATTTACTTTATTGTAAATGGATTGAGGCACTGGACTGGATTATTTTTTCTCAAAGATTTGTCACTTTCTTTTTTTGCTTTAGCAGTGGTCTTAATGATTTGTCCGACACTGTAGTTATTTCAGCATATGAAAAGTGGAAAAAGCCAATGAAATTCACTGTATATCAAATACATTATTGAATTATAATGATTGGATATTCAATCTCAATTCTAACATGTCGAAAGCATCCGTTAATGCTTGTGTCCAAAAATTACCATAGCGCAAAGCACAAAAGCGCTATGATTTGATTATATGCTGTAAGCGTGTAATGTTTAGCATGTAATTAAATAACCCCAAGCATCTAATACACGTGTTTTGCACCGTCCGGACATTCGCCTCGACGCAACAGCACACGGCGAGCACACAGTTTAATAACAACTTCGGAATCCCGACAACGTGACCCTTTCGTAGTCCTGTTCTTGCCTTGCCAATGTTCAATAAAAGCGACACCACAGGTGTGAATGACCACTCGCCATCGTCGGTCGTCTTCGGTATGACTGTGCGGAGCTCATTAAACTGACCGCCGACCACCGGTTCATTAATGGGCTGCGGCGGCGGCGGTACACGGTAGCGTCTATCCTAGCCTCCCAGCTCACGGCGAACCTCTGCTTGGTTAATCATCATTAGAGGTTTGTTTTTTTTTGTGCGCTTCGTTCGTATTGATGATAAGGCTAAATTGATCGAGAATGCCACCAGGCAGGCATAATAATTTAATTCCCGTGTAGTGAGAGGAAATTGTCCCCCATCTGTTGAAGATGTTGAAAGAGCATGCAACGACGGCGGAGGGATGCTGTTTTGTTTATTATTAATATTATGCGAGTATATTGTTTTCCTCCGATCGTGTATTGGTTTGAAACTTCAGAACTGTCAGGAATGCCTTCGCTACCGGTCGGAGTACTCGAGCGGATAATTGTAATTATTCAATAGAGTAGTACTTGCTTTAGCCTTTCGATAATGAAGAAAAATTTCCATCAATTTAGATTGCTCGAAGTTATTTTCACCCTGAGTAATGAAAGAATTTAGACAATCTTCTGATTGGATCTTCTCCATGAATCTCCGTGTACAGTTCTTAGCGACGGCAAATAGGTCCATAAATCTTTCGAGGAACGAATATACCCCTCACCTTCTGCTGATCACTCGGGTACTACAAAGACCACATAATGACAAACCACCCGGGCGAAGAAGATGGCTCCAAAGATTGATGTCTAACGAATCCAGATAGAAATCGTGCAGAGTATGGAGGGAGAGAGAAAGATACCTCGCGCGAAATTTGCAGTCTCCGAGGTTCATTATCTTTCCGACTTACCTTTCCAGTGGTTCAATTTAAGGAGCTATTTGGTGAAAAATAGGTAGCATCGTTTCTAAGCAATCAATTTGCATCATAAATGTGCCTCCAGGTCAATCATTATTTTGCGATGGAACACTTGGAGTGTCTTCCGGTCGATCTAATTTCGGCCGATGGTGTAAATTGGAAGCCTGTAGCAAACATTTTGTTCATAAACTAATTGAACAGACAGTTTTCCAACTACAGCGTAAGCGTGTTCCAGTGGACACTCCACGAAACCACTCCTACCCCCATTCCGGTTGCCACTTTGTGGTTGTGATATTTGCGGTCAGCAGACTTCTGCCGAGCTCCCATAAGTATGTTGCTCACGAAATCACATCCTCTTCAGCACGCATCATCCACACTGAATACTATTTAAATGCTGCCCCCGTTTCGACATCCATAATTAACAATTGTTTGATTACAGTACAATTCATTATCATTATATATGTATCTCTCCTCGATTAAGGGCAGCTTTTCTGGTTTTCTGACCATGTAGGCAGTAGCAAACTAAAATTTGTTCAACTTATAACAAATTTATCAGTCTCATTGCGACCGGATAATTATTTTGCTTCTGTTTGTGTTGAATTCAGCTCGAAATTTGAGCCGTTAATCAACACATAAGACGGCGTTAAAGCGAGTAGGGGAAGACGGGGTAAGACCGCCCGGCGGGGTAAGACGGAACACTTCTAGTTTTATAAGAAATCCTCAGTATTTTGACAAATATGCTACGCAAGAAGCATTAATAGCTATTTTTTGTCATTTCGAAACAAAAACTTTCAGGACTTTCCCCTATTTGTTGATTTGGTTTTCTTAGGGGGGCGGTCTTACCCCGTCTTCCCCTACTGTTAATTCAAATTGAATTCGGCTTATTGGTATTGTTTCTTCGTCTTAACGATACGCGTAGTAAGCATTTAATGAATCATTACTTCAGATTCAGTCTTTTACTGAACTGTTTACCTGTGCAAAATAACACACAAAAGGTTCACAGGGCAATTAATATAATGTTTCCCACGAGTAGGGGAAGGGTGGTAAAGACGGACACCTTAAGAAAACGTTGATTTTTTCCTTGAAGTTCACAAAAAATATATAGCTATCTCACCACAAATTGATGGTCTAGGTATTTTTTCATTATAAAATTTGTTTTTGAGGCAGAAATTTTGCAAAATGAATGTGTCCGGCATCTCTGAAAAAATAAGAATGAGTCGGGAAAGATGGACACTAACTGGAAATTCAAGTTTCAAGTGTACTCGTGAGTTTTGGAGGTCTTCAAATATGCCTTAACAATGAAAGGCATATGAAAAGAGGCTAGATTAAAATCACCTAGAAGGGCTTGTAATTTTTCTATTTTCTTCATGTCTAGAATAGCTCCCGGCATTCGGAATAACAAATTCGGATTACATTTTAAAAACCGCCCTGCTGATTCGTTCATGATATCTGGTTGCAATTGCGAGCGTAGTTAGTGGGCATCTGTTTATAAAAGAAGGAGGAGTCAATCAAATTGTTTTCAAAACAAAATGTTCGCTGGTTCGATAAACTGGAAGAAAAGTGATGATAAAACACTCACGTAATGAAAAATACCACAAAAAATCACTCGATAACCATGAGCGCCTTATTTTCTGCAGACGAAAATTTACATCGAACTGCTCTTTGTAGATTACTTTTTTTGTTTTTATTAACAATTTTAACAATTTTTTTTCTAAAAATGACATTTTAAAAAAAATATAACTAAGCCGATTCGACATATCAAATTAAAGCCAATTAGTAGTATAAATATTACACTTGCGAAAAAATTGGATTTTATGGCAGAAAACATGTCATCTTTGGCAGAAAATATTGCTTTTTCATGTTCATGAGAGTCAACCGCGCAAATAATGAGCTATTTTAAAAGCTTAAAAATGGTTTGTAGGTATGCGAGCAGACATCTCTTTCTGTTTTCTTTTCTCTTTTTATTTGGGATTGTGCAAAAAAAATGTCCTTACGACGTCAATGGGGATCGAACCAAGGCGGGCTGGAATGCAAAGTTACTTTACACGACCACGCTATCCATATAGCTGCCAGCGCTATTATAAAGGAGTGTGATATTATTGCACCTCATCATAAAATGAAGTTGGAAGGTGTTTTCTAAGACGATAAAGAAGAACATGAACGAGAATATATCTTTCTCTATCTGGGCCGTGTATTTGGCAAAACTATACGGAAAGCTTTCATATGCTTTCATTTAAATGTGTCTCCTGTTTCGCTCCCTCATATTGGCTCTAGCATATATATTATACAAATGATATACATGTATTGGGGAGTAGAACATTCTATGTTATCTTCTAGCTCAGCTTAATGTAATAAATCGGGGATGCCAGAACATGTGCTAAAATTAACTTTGGGTGTAGATGTTGCAAATAGATTTTTTTTAAAGTGCAATATTTTTTTTAGCTTATTGATTTCAATTTAATATGTCGATTCTCTGAATCGGTACAGTAGTTCAAAAGTTATGAGTTTTAAAAAAAATGGGAAAAAGGATTTTTTAGACCATTGTTTAATTTTGAAAAATCATAATTCAAAAATAAAAAAAAAACAAATCTGATTTTTGGATACAATGTTTTTGGATAAAATGTAGAAATATCATAAAAAATGTAACAAATAACTGGCTTTGATTTGATATGTCGATCATCTGAATCGGCCCAGTAGTTAAAAAGATATGAATTTTTGAAAAAATCACTTTGAAAAAAAGGGAAAATTAGATTTTTCGAAAGGAAATGGTCACCCTAATAAAAAATAACAAAAATACTGGTCTAATACTTTGCGATGAAGAACAAAACAACCACTTTTCACGAAAATCTGAGAACCACTATATCGGTTTGGCATGGAATGGCTGTATATGTATCTCAATGTAGTGGTTTTATTATCGAACTATCTTTTCACTTACATACATAAATGTTTAATATTCTTGTTATTAAACTAAGGCCTCTGCATCTGTTGGCTTCATAGAACAATTCCACGCCAAATTAGCCGAAAGATATTCTATTTTAAGCAGACCCTCTCCGAATGGTTTAAACCTTGTAAGGACTACAGACCAATAATTTTGGACACCTGAAATTGTAATAAAATAACTGTTCAAGAACCGTTTGCGAAGTATTTTTGGTCAAAATCAAACCTCTGTTTGGGTGAAAGCTGTGAACGTGTTTAGTTTATCGCCGATAAAAACTTTCCATAAGGTGGCAGCTTTCAAAAATTACAATTTTCATTATACAGCTATTCCGTGCCAAACCGATATAATGGTTCTCAGATTTTCGTGAAAAGTGGTAGTTTTGTTGCTTATCGCAAAATATTAGATCCGTATTTTTTTAGGGTGCCCATTTCCATTTTATGGTGGATTTCAAATTTCACAACTCTTGAACTACTCAACCAGTTTAGATGATCGATATATCAAATTAAAACCAATGAGCAAATCATCTTTGAAATAAAATTCACATGCGAAAAATTGATTTTGTTTGCGTATTTTTTTTGTTTTTCATAGTTTAATAGGTTAAATATATGGGGCGCTATATTATTTAATTTTTTCTCGAAAGCTGAAGTTTTTCACATAAAATATCACAATCAGGAAGGCGTGTTTTTTCATTTTCTTGTCATGATTTTTCATAACTAACCGATGGTCTGAAAAATAATGTTTCTTCTCTTTTATCCAATGTTTTTTTTCAAAAATCTTAGTTTTATCCCATCTGATTTTTATTATTAGGCTCATCTTAGCAATTTAGCTGTAACAGAGTTGAATTTATCGTGTACATTTTTCTCATGTTGTATATTACACAGCAGCCATTTAGGCGTAAGAGTAACCCTATCTCATCGATACACATTTTTATCTATTACTCATTAGCCGTTTAGGCGTTAGGAGTATTCCTATTCTATCGATACACAACACATGTCGCATTTTTCAGCGTAAGAATATTCCTTTTGCTCGAATGTTCACAGTTGGACACAGCGGGACTGTTGATATGAGACTTCCATTGTTGTGTTTATAAATAGCACCGATTACCGACGCAGCAGATCGTAAGTAGAGTGACGAGGCTGGGATAACTATCACATGATAATTGATGCATGGACGTAGTAGCTAGAATAACACACAAATATGGTCAGTTGAGGGCCCTGAGTTATGAGCTCATGATTGTTCGCTTAGAAACGGACACGCAACCAATAAGGCTACGAAAACCTCCAAGTTATGAATTTTTGAAAAAAAAGCAGTTTTGCATAAAATGTAATTCGTAATGTAATAAATTTCGGACAGCTCTAAAATGGAACTGGGCAATCCTAATGAAAAAATAAAAAAATGGTCTAATACTTTGTGATAAGAACCAAACTAGCAGTTTTCACGAAAATCTGAGAATCTCTATATCGGTTTGGCATGAAATATGTCTATTCAATATTTCATTTTCTTTTTTTCGTTTTTCTTTTTTACTTTTTTACTTTTTTATTTCCCCTCATTTTTCCCTTTTTCCTTTTTCCTTTTTCCTTTTTCCTTTTTCCTTTTTCCTTTTTCCTTTTTCCTTTTTCCTTTTTCCTTTTTCCTTTTTCCTTTTCTCCTTTTTCCTTTTTCCTTTTTCCTTTTTCCTTTTTTCCTTTTTCCTTTTTCCTTTTTCCTTTTTCCCTTTTCCTTTTCCTTTTTTCCTTTTTTCCTTTTCCTTTTTTCCTTTTTCCTTTTTCCTTTTTCCCTTTTTCCTTGTTCTTGTTCCTTGTTCCTTTTTCTTTTTCCTTTTTCCTTTTTCCTTTTTCCTTTTTCCTTTTTCCTTTTTCCTTTTTCCTTTTTCCTTTTTCCCTTTTTCCTTTTTCCTTTTTCCTTTTTCCTTTTTTCCATGATTTGATTTTCATGTGTGTGCAAGCGTAAAGAGTAAACGAATGTTTTTGTATTATTCAAGTTTCAAGTTCGTATAAGATGGTAATATCCTTGCTTCGAATACCTCAAAATCGCTTATGCAAATAAAGCCATCTTTGAATTTAACCCTTTGCGGTCTTTTATCTGCTCTCAGCCACCACAGCGAAGAATAATACTAAATACTTTATTTAACGATGTAATTGTATACATTTTTTCTGAACGAATTTTAATGTCTAGTGAACTTTCCCACAAATGTAAACAGAGTTTCTATTATTAAACATAATATTATCAGCGTGGAAAAATAAAAGGATCTCATTCAAGGGAAATTAATTCCGACCGCAAAGGGTTAAATGTTTCCCGGGAGACAATTCGTCAAATTTCGGTAAAAGGTTCTTACATAAGAAGGCTCAAAAAGTGTTAAAGCTCTTAATCTTACACCATCTCACATCAGAAGACGTCTGAGTTTTGCCAAAGCTCACTTGAACCGACAGGGGAACATGGTATGTAATGACAAAGAATGTTTTCAAAAGAATACATTTTATTCAGTGACGACAACATTCCAATTTGGATTGTGCTGATGGTTTCAACGGGTTCTGGCGTGATTTACGGAAGGAGCAACAGTAGTTTTCAAACAAACGAGTTATTTGAACGAAATTAACATTTAATATACTTTATTTTAAACATTCAACAATGTATGAAAATGTCTTGTTGAAATTCTAACTGTTTATGTTACAACGAAATATATTCAGGGTGGTCTTATAGAAGTTGGACAGAGTGTATGTATGTATGTAATTATTCTGACCATTACTGTACGTCCTGCAACTTAATCTATTGACTCTTAAAACATTTGTTCGTTCTTATTAGAAAGATAGATTATCAAAATAATATAATACAACTTAGAACATGAACCATAAGGCATGCATAAAACATAATTCATCAGATTGCACAAAAATTGAGTCCCAACTTCAAATCCCCGGAGAGTGCTCAGGGAGAACGGTATTTACGGAGCCTGAATGCCACGAAGCCGCCAACAATAAACAGGTACATTGCTTACTTACAAACGATTTACGATTGGTGGTATACCTAATAGTTCCGACTTAGCGCTTCCCTTCCAGATATGATTCTGATTCTGTCCGGCGACTGTGTAAACGTTGTGCATTGGTTCCCTAGGGGCGAAGCGCAATCTTCCGTCAGATCCTCTTAATTTTTTCAGAATTCGATGGGGACGTTCGGAGAAACAACGACAAAGGCAGTTGAGAAGTGTCTCTTTATATAGCAGAAGGAAATGAATAGAATCCTCTCGCTGTCATGGCGGGTAGGATAATATGGTGATAAATTATACACAACAAAACCAACGAGATTGGTTCGCAAGCTCATTGTGGAACCACAAAGATTTAGTTGAATACTTTCGTCGGTAGTGAATAATTTTGACACAACACACTTGCTATTTATCAGCAAACATTGTTGTTAGGAAGACTGTATTGAAATCGACTGAAGGAGTCTTGCAATGCCGTTGAGCTCAAGTAAAAGGTATGTAAAATGAGGGAAAGAGGACTAACATACCATACTCTTGCCGTTGACGCATTATAGTTTGCAAATGTTTGAAAATTTAAAAAAAAACAGAATTACTGTAGAAAGAAAAACGGAAAAGACCTCGAGTAAAATACACCGAAGCTGTGGATGATTATGGGTGCGGCGGCGCAGAAGAATGAAGAAAGGCGCGAAAAATTGAAGAACAAAGAAACAGGATAGAACTGTTTGCGGCAAAAGGTTTCACTTAGATCTGTCGGATGGAATAAGACATTTGTTTGCATTATTTTTCTTTGATTTGCTCTTAGATGAGAAATGCTGTACTAAAAATTTTCAACAGTATCCTATAATACCTTATTAAAATTTGCTCGAAAAAGCAAAAACCCCAGCAATTCCCAGAAGGAAAAGGAAAACATTGATTACAACTTTCCGACCACTTTTAAATGCTGTGCTAAACACAAGCTGAGTGAAGATAGGTCCGTCACATTTCCTGTTACACTGTGCTTAATTTAAAACATTAGTAAAGCAAAGAGAAGAAGAGGATCCACTTGAATTATTCCGGTCTGGCGCGAGTTAACAGCTTCCGGGTTAAACACGGCGTCGCGGCGCCTCGCGTCCTTGCACGAACACGAATTGCTAGTGTTGGTACGTTTTGTTGCTGGATGAAAATCCAATTAATATTACAAGAGCTACACAGAGAAGCGTAAACTCTGCTAAAAATTCCCTGGGCGGAAGCGTCTATTTACACAGAACAGCACGTGCAGTGCGCCATATTGTCGTTCCCACTGTCAATGATGATGCTTAACAACCAGGCTCACGTTGTTAGTTTTGTCTAGGCGATTTAATGCGCAGGGATAATATTCACTGTTATTTCTTGTAATCGATGCTAATTTATAAACGCGCTTCACACCCTGTTCCGTCCCAATTCGCGAAGCTCATTGGCCTCGTTGTCTTTCACTATCTCGAGATAATTCATCACAAATAATGGTTAAATTATTCACACAAAATCACTCCAGCTTCAGCATTAATCTACCGATAATTAATTATTCGTACATAACCTACGAAAGCATTGCTGTCGGCGAACCAGTTTTCATCGAGAAGTAACGAGCACTCATCAGCCGGGCCACCGTTGGAGTACTTTCGGTTATTGAGTTCAAGTGCTATTTGCAGCCGGCTTCAGAGACATTACGCACGACCCACATTGCATTGGTTCATCTGGCTTCATCATTCATAGAGTCGTAATCTTCTAACGGTTCGCGATTGCGGTCGTCTTTGGCAGGTAATATGTTACTCATACACAGTGATCAAACCTCGATGGCTCGATCTAATTGTTTTTTCTCTCTTTCCTTCAACGTCATTTGATCTTCAGTTGTAATAGAAAAGGTGAAATTATGCTAATTACGATCAGAAGCTTAAACTATCCGCTATAATTGTTGTTTAATGTCCCTTTCAACTCTGATTGATTTTTTCCGGGATCCAAGCAAAAGACAAATTATGTGGAAACCAGAATCACTGCTCAATTCAGAGCAGTGGAAGTTGCATTATGATTTGTTAAGTTGTTTGTGATGGAAGTTGGCAACATTTTTGATATGCCGTACAATCGTACATCAGTGATACATCTTTGGTCATAGGTACGCTTTTATTCAAAAATGGTGCCGGCTGAAATGTAACATTCAATAGTGAACCATGATCACCGACATTTTTATACTACTTGAGACACATAAAAACATCGGAATAAATGTTCGGCGAACGGATAAGATCGTGTTATGAATTCGTGAATTGGCTCCCAAGATCATGCGGCTATGTGTCTCTGGTCTACATCGATAAGCCACAGACAAAGCCAGTTATCTGCAGGGTCGTCAGATTAAACGCTCACGCAAAAAAATCGAATAACTCCTTATAATTTTTTTTGCTTCGTCGATGGTAACACTGCATTCCCCACTTCGGGACGATAATATTCTACTACTCGTCAGTCTGATCGGATGGTTTTTAGTGTCAAGATGTGCAATTTACAAGAACGTGTATTTTTAGTGAAATCGTATTACTCGAGCAACCGAAACCTTAATGAAGCTTTGTTCTCTTATAGTAAGAATTTCAACGTTACTCGTCGTCGAATATTTCCCATGGAGGGACGTGAAGGACCGTTGCTATGGTAATAAGCCACAAAATCCGGAGGAACTTGAAGAAGAAATAACTCGGATTTTCAACAGCATCGAAGTCGTAATGTTAGAGTTGTGCATGAAGAATTTTGTTCACCGTTCATGTGTTCAAAAGCTTTATTTTGTTTTTTTTTAAATAAAAATCAGTTCACTTTTGTAGAAGTTATTAAAATTTGTTGCGTGAGCGTCTGATCTGAAAGAACCTGTGATATATATTGCTGCAAAAAGTGATCAAAAATTGAACTTCCCGATCGTACTACTTCTGAATAACCCTTGGTAGCTATACGAATTCATATAATTCTTTATACAGTAAAACCTGTTTTTGTGTGGTTTTTTTGTGCGAATTTTTTTGTGAGATTTTTTTGTGCGGTGTATGAAAAGAAGTATATTTGACGAAGTTATCGTCCATTTACTCGTGTAGAGTTGTCAAGGCAAATTGCTTATAATGAATTTTTCCACATTCCTCGTCAGAATACGCTCGTAAGTTGGCAGCGCATGTGGAGTGAAGATGAGTTCGGTCGTTGGTTACACACGATTATCCCTAAGGTCTCGACGAGGGCATGGTTCAAGGGATTGAATGTAGGTCGTGATTTCATTCGCGTGATATCTCGGCTTATGTCCAATCACTACAACCTAAACGCGCATCTCTATCGCATTGGGCTCGCAGCAAACAATCTTTGTGATTGTGGCGATGGCTACCACGACATCGAGCATGTTGTCTGGTCGTGTATCCGGTTCCATGCTGCTCGCTCTCAGCTCTCTAGAGTACTGAGAGCACAAGGCAGACAATCGGATATCCCCGTCCGGGATATCTTAGGTAGCCGGGATCCTGATCTTCTGCTTCATCTATACCTGTTCCTCAGAAACGCCGATGTCAACGTTTAATGATGTTTCCTCCGTTGTGTCCCCGTTTCATATCCCTCCTATCCGATCGATAAACTTTTACTTAGTCGCGGCAATACATACACACACTCTTTACAGATGCACGGGCCAAAGGTTGTGCAGTCCACTGATCATTCAACAAGAGCCAAAGGTTGTACCGCTTATGACAACTCTACACGAGCTGATGATTGCGCCGGCTAGTGACCATTCTATCCTGGATTCCTCGAGTCGAGAAAGACGCACCACGCTAGATATGGGGTACAGACTAGGGGGGCGTTGCTGATTAATGGTCAGCTGCATCCCAATAGCAGGTATCCCGTGTCGGGCACACGTACAGAGCATCGAAGACTGCAACATACCAATTATGAGAACACTTGTAATACTAACCTCGAGCCAACCGCGAGTAATCGGTTACATATTACTAACATAGTTGTAAGCAAACATTGTAGAAAAATCCCCCGTTAGGCTGACGCCATATGAGCCTTAATAAAAATATATATTTTGGATAAAAAAAAAATAAAAAAAATCGTCCATTTAGTTTTTTTCGATGGTTTATATGCATTTCAGTGCGAAAAAAGCATATCTGAGTCTCAATTATTCACTTCGGAAATCATTCCCCTCCTATTATCAAATGCTCCAAGTTTTTGCATGACTTGATTTCTAACAGCAACACGTTTCGACATGCAACTAAAATCACAAAACAGCCACGCGCAACCGAAAAAGCAAAGTGTCAAATCGAAAAGCAGGGAAACAAAAGGAAATTAAACGGTGAATGGCGTAGATTTGAGTTATTTCTTGGGGGAAACTTTTTTTATGTGGTCCCTATATACCGCACAAAAAAAGTTTTTTTTCAAAATGTGTACCGAACACGATTTTTTAAAGCTGCTGGTGAAGTTTTGCAAGAGTTTTTTTTATGCGGATTTTTTGCGAGGTCCCAAGTCTTTCTGTCTTTCTGTCTTTCTGTCTTTCTGTCTTTCTGTCTTTCTGTCTTTCTGTCTTTCTGTCTTTCTGTCTTTCTGATTCTTATGGTCTCGGAAACTATTGAACCGATCGACATGAAAATTGGTATGTGGGGATTTTTGAGGTCGGGGAAGGTTCTTATGACAGTTCGAGACCCCTCCCCCCTCTCTAAGGGGGGGCTGCGATACAAATGAAACACAATTTTCTGCATTACTTGAGAATTAATCAAGCAAATGGAACGAAATATGGCATGTGGAGGTTTAAGGATGCAATAAATGTTTCTATGGTGGTTAGATAGGGTGAAGTATGGGCTGCCATACAAATGAAACATAAATTTCTGCATTACTCGAGAATTAATCAAGCAAACGAAATAAAATTCGGCATGTGGAGGTTTTAGGATGCAATAAATGTTTCTATAGTGGTTAGATACTCAACCCCCCTCTCTATGGGAGGGGGGGTTGGTGCCGCTATACAAATGAAACATTTCCGCATAATTCAAAAACTATTCAAGCAAACGGAACTAAATTTGGAAAGGAGGGGGTCCCATGAAAATAATGCACATATTTCATATTTCAAACAAATTCAAACCAAACATGACAATTGAAAATTTTCGAAAAACTCTGAAGGAAAATGGGTAAATTCGAAAAATTCATTTCGCATGTGTTCTACATTATGGTACATTATGGTATAGGATCCATCGACATCGACCATCGACAAAATAATGAAGACCAAAGTGCGAAGACGAAATTTTTAGGTGATTTTTTAAATGCTGTAAATTCATGAAAAATCAACGCAAGTATACGGGATGCACATCATTTTGAAACTCAAACTTTAATGTTTTTAAATATCATACGAACAAATTTTTATTTTGGTGTGTGTAGATGAAGTGGGCAATAATATCGAGAAGAAATAAAAAAAACCATTTCTTTCCGTTTTTTCAAAGATTTTGTGGATTAACAAATTTTTTTTTCCAACTAAGTCAATAGCAAATCCAATTAACCGTATCAACCAGCTTTCATTAGATCCCTATAAAGTTTCTGTAGTTCCATTCGACTTTGAAAGGTGCAAATGTTTCTAACATGAAATTAGATTTTTACGTTAAGATTTGTTGGCAGTGTATTGACAATATTATACAGTCAACTCTCCCTAACTCGATGTTCTGTAACTCGATATTTCCCCAATTCGATGGATTTCATGGCACCTTTGATTTATTTTAAAGCATTCGTCTCTCCATAACCCGATAGTTCCCCAATTCGATGGTCCCTTGGGTATCGAGTTAGGGAGAGTTCATTATAGTTCAATGAGGTTCCAACAACTTTGCCCTGTATCATATTTTAATAAAACATCTTGATTTCGAGTTAGAATTTTTTTTAAATCAATGATTTTTATACCCTTATAGAAAATCGGTCGCAATGAAAATTGGTCACATTATGAGATATTGTGACTTTGGGAGCTACCAACACATGTACAAGATTTCAAAAAAAAAAAACTAAATTAAACCGTTTCAAAATCGAAGAGGGTCGAGGCAGCAGTCGACTGATTTGGCATGGAATTGCTCATATATAAAATAACCATACTAATAAAGTGGATTCGGAGAACCTTTTTTTCCTTTCCCTCATTTAAGATTCCCTTTACACCTAATACAATTCCATTACAACCAATGATTTGCGGAATTTCTTTTCAAGATATGATTACATGTGATATGATATGGATTGTAGTCCTTCGAAAATGTCAACTTTATATGCACTGTTAGGTGTGGTATTTCATATAGACTTTGGAATGGCCTATTATGAATATTTAATGTAGTACTAATTTGAGTGAAAGAACTTGCCTCTCATTTCGAGAAGCAACCCTCTTCGGACCATTTCGCTTGTCATGCACAGTCACTTTATGCGAAAGGTGGCCGAAACATAATTTTATTCAATAATCAGCGATAAACATCTCTACGAATATATTTTTCTTCAGTAGCCACCATCCTTCGCGTTAGAATAACGCGTTCTTTACTTAACTTCTAAATTAAAATCCTTATTTTTGAAGCACCTAATCTATGATCTGCCTGTTTTCCCAACAGAACAGGGTTAACGTAACAACAATTTTGTGCGCTGCAATTTTTGCTGATAAGGTAGTGCAGCTGAGTTCCCTGCATACTCAACACCTTGAAAAGATATGTAATTTCGACGAAATTACATTCTTTAAATTTCAAGCTTGCCCATAGTAATTCCCTATAGATGCATTACGATCCTCAACAACATTTATGAAATCGGTAGTTATTACATGGAGCAATTCTATGCTAAATCAGCCAAAAAACAGCAAGTTTGGACGCAACCCTTTCCGATTTTTTTGGAGCTTGGTACACATAATGGAAGCTTATTACGACTGATTTTCAAAAGGGCGTATTCGAAATCATTGAATCAAAAAATCGTTACTCAAAATCCAGATGTCTTATGAAAATACGATGTTTGAAAATTAATATAATAATAAGCAAAATAACATTTTCAATGCACTGTTAAGAAATCTTACTCAAAAATTGCGTTTAATATTAAAAACTTTTATATCTTAAAATACCCTACCTTTGATATTTTATTTTGTATATTTGTATTGGAAAACCATACTTATTTAACAAAGTTTGACATACAGTGGTGCCGTGGCAAATTCACCAAAATGGAGATATGAATTTCTGAAAATTTATGAAATTAAAATACTAATGAAATCGTAACCATTTAACACATTAAGGACCGAACGTTTTGGGGCAAACTTGACCGCTTCATTTGTTCGGATTCCACGAATGAGATCGTTTCCTTCGGTGTGAATGAGACGAAGGCGAGCCATCGGTAGGTCTTGTTAGGTTCTTGGCAAACCAAGGATTTAACTATCGGGTGTAGAAAACACGGGTTATTTCGTGATCCATCAGTAACAGACGGAACGCGAAACACGAGAAAACTCGTGAGCGGTCCGCAATGTGTTGAGAAAAGTTACTTAAAAATGGAATCTAAATGCGATTCTACATAATATATATATATATATATATATATATATATATATATATATATATATATATATATATATATATATATATATATATATATATATATCAGACATCTGGATTTAGAGTTACGTTTTTTTGAAAAATAGACAAATGATTTTGAAAACGCCCTTTAGAAAAAATCAGTTATAACTTCAATTAATTTATATTCTAATGAAAATTGGGATTTGAGGTAGTTACCGTCATGAGTACCAGGTTTAAAAAAAACGGGAAAAGTCGAATCAGCGACCGGCTGCTTGCGGTTATATTTTATTTGCGTTTTTATAGTGCGGTTTAGCTTATTCTCAGTGACGGAAAAAAGTTTCACAATGATCCTGATAGTTTCAACAGGTACCAGTGTAATATTGGCCTATCAAGAAATAAAGAATAGAGAATAGTTGACGGTGACGGTTTTTCAACCGTTCTTCTAAAGCTGGGATTTTCAGATTTTTTTTTATGACAAAGCACTTTTTATACCAAAAATATTTGACGGATCACCCACATATTCTTCATCATTAAAACAAATCCTGTTTGCATTGACGTTTTCCAACTGGGAACAGCTCTATTTCGGTTGCGCGTCGCAGTTACACGACATCTGACCTGAAGTGAACAAAGTCTATCAAAATCTATCGCATTTGCTATAGCTTCACGGAGCACCAAACATCAATTGAAATCCGTCCTCGGGGCCCTGGACGAGATAGTTCCTGTGTTCTGTATGGATGAATTAATGAAAAAAAAAATTCACCAATATAACACAAGATCATTGTCATTGTCATTGTCGAAAAAAATTATCAATTTTTCTCACCACAAAAACATGTAATAAAGTGATACATACATATTTGCGATGGAAAAGGTAATTTTCTTTCATAATTTTTACTTTCTAAGTGTGTTTATTCAACCCATTGCCATTTTCGCTTCAAAACTAACGGAACACGATGCTGTATGCTTCAATGCGAATTTCCATTGGATTAACAACACCTAATACGATATGTAGAACATATGGAATATCTCTATTTCGAACGTTCCTCCACTTTTCCAATTTTTGTCGCATGAACTTTCCTTGGGTGAAGATATACATAACACAATAAACAGCCTAAATCGGACATCTGTTCTCGAGCGTGGGCTTTTGAAATGAATTGAAAAAAAATCGTTTCATGTTTGAAGTTATTGTTACGGGAGAAAATCGACGACTGGCGGACTCCAAACTGGACCCGGATACTTCTCGATACCTTTGGTACTTCGATCGACCGAACACTTTTCTTCCACTTCGGATCAACTTCACTTGGATTTTAAAACACTAGATGGTTTCTCAGTTTCACCATTTTATTTTGATTGTTTATTTGCTACTGAACATTTCACTATGATGGTATATTTGCCACTGAACTTTCCACTACGTTGGTTTAGTTGTCACTGAACATTTCACTAGGATGGTTTGGGTGTAACTGAACCTTTCACTACGTTGAGTTGGTTGTAATTGAACGATGTACTGAACATGTCGTGCCCTATGTACACAGTACACGCTGCAGTAAATTTTACTCGGGTATTCTAGAATATTCGCTATAAACAATGGGCCTTTGTTATATAGCAGGTTCGTTTCCATGCGTTCCTATCCTATGACAATGCGATTATTATTGTTTTGATTCTCCAATGTTATAGTTTATGTTTTGTTTTGTGGTGAAGTTTATTGTGAACGATAATCCTTGAACAATCCCGAATGTTCCTTAAGATACATTTACCATTTACGTATTGTATAATAATTCTTAATAATTAATTATTCTTCTTCCTTCTATTTTCCAGGTGCGGATTCAGGATATGCTGTTGCCGAGTTTTAATTGGTGTTTTAGGTTTGTTTTTGTGTAATATGATGTAAGTTATTTTTGTGTGTAAAATAAAGTGTTGAAAATTCATTGTGTGCTCCTTTTCCTTTTTTAAATCCGACAGTACGGATCGGTGCTGGCCGCAACAGTCATTTTCAACACATCCGCTAGCATATACAATTTTACACTTACACCCCGATTTCAATTCTCTCTCCCGATATTTCTCCATCGGAAGAAGAGTCGTGGTCCGAGCGACGAACCAGCCAAAAGGTCTGTCTGACCAGGGTTGCCAACTATAATTTGAAAAAATCAGGAAGAATGAAAATAAAATTCAGGATAAATCAGGATAGCTCATATTGGGTTGTCCGATAAGTTAATGTCGATTTTTGGAAAAACAAAAACATCATTTCCAATCAAAGCATTAGGGGAAGTGGGGGCAAAGTGGTCACCCTAAAGAATATGCCCATTTCCAGCGCCCACATACCGATTTAAATCCCGTTTTTCGAAGAATATTATAGATCAACTCATTGTTCTTCAAGATAGCAAACGGCTTTCACTATAAAAATTCAAAATAGTACACTTTTTATCATTAGAAAAAAGTTGAAAAATCCAACTTTTTTTTTTGCTTGGAGGTAAAGTGGTCACCTATTGGGGACAAAGTGGTCACCCACACATATCAAGCTAAATGGGAGAGATTTATGCATTTTTTTTCGTCCAAATTTGTTTAAATTATATTTGTTACAGTAGGTACATGTATGAAATAAGCTTGGTTTGTTCACCTAGAGTCTCAATTTTAATTTTCTCTTGCATACTAAAACGTAGTAAGAAACACATAACGTTCCGCATAATGAGGCTTGGTTTAGTTGGAGTGGCATATCTATCCAGGGTCAAAACCAAAAAAAGGTCTTCTTCAAGAGCGTGGTGAGGTATATCAGCTTTAGTAAACAGAACATTGAATATGAACAGTCGTCCAAACTGATGATTTGTCCAACATATCAGATTGAATAAACTAAATTTCATGAGAAATTCCTTAGATACCATGTGCACAGAACTACGGCCGAATGGCTATCGAGAGATTAATTTCTGTTTTCATTTGTTTTTTGACATGCGAGAGTACTACTGAAGTACAGAGTGACTCGAAAGTCATTAAATTCTTCAAACATAAGGCGACTATCAATACGACATCTATAGTCAATAGATATACTACCAAACAAGCAGGTGACCACTTTGCCCCCCATGGCCAATTTGCCCCCACTACCCCTATAATTTAATTTTATATCCATGTTTCTGTTTCACAATCTTTCGCCATCTTTCACACATCTTAAATATTCTATCCTCCCAGAACATGTTTGCTTCCTCGTCGAAAACTGCTGCGAGCCATACATGTGAGAAACAGGTTGCTTGGTAGTAGATCATAATACAGAATCTATTCCATTCCCACCAGAAACAGAGTATATCTTCCTTCGAGCGAAGACCGGATATGTAAAAGAATTAATAAGCAAAAGAATTTAAAAAAAATTTAAAAAAGAATTAATAAATCCTCGCATAAGCGGAAATGCTAGTGTTTCGCCTGACTTTTTGATCGTTTATATTTTTTCCGAAAAACCTACAGCATCACTACAGTCAATTGCAAAGAAATCAATATTCAAATTTTCACTGAATTCATCATCCATGTTTTGGAATGAATCTTTGCTCGACAAATGAGGAAAGCATATCAGCAGTGGAAGACTTGTTGAATTTTTCCTAATTTTTGTGATATTTAGTACGGTTATAGGTATATTTACCATAGTACCATCATTAATGTTTATTCTACTTTGAATCAGACGAACAAATTACATATAAAATCTTTTTATATTGACTGTGGATTCAAAAATTTTCTGTGGAGTAATTTCACACTCTGAGACGTATTTCTACATTAATAACTCTGGGGATACATCTACATACACATCATCCTCATAAAAAAGCAATGTTGTTCCTCAAACCTATCTCATTGTAGCTTCATAACTTCAGACAATCTAGTTTCATGAAGTTTTCTAGCACTGTTTTGGGAAGCCACGAAACAATTGAGGGTAGAGATAAAAAAAAGTTAAGTACAAAGTTTAACTTAATGTAAGACATATACAAATGCGAATCGGAGAACTATCACGACAGAAAACTTTGGCATGGAAACCAGTATATTTATTACGAATAATGTAAAGAGTACAAAGATCAGGGAAAATCAGGATGATTTCAGAAAAATCAGGATTAATTGGGTGTTCGTCAGGATATCAGGGAACGTGCTAAAAAGTCTGGGAAATCCTGAAAATTCAGGGAGGTTGACATCTCTGTGTCTGACCATTGATAGGAAACTCGATAGTGGCCGAACAGGAAAGGCAAATGATCCTCAAACTAATGTGTAGTTTCGCAATGCTATTTCCGGAAGCCAACAAATGAAGAAACAAAGAGGGAACAGTTTGAGCAGTGGACTACGGTAAGAAGTAAGACTGAAACAATATCTCACAATTTTTGAAAACGGTCCGTAATCGACTGTTCGTCGCAGAGATGAACCAGCCTTCGGCTGAAAATCTCTTTAATAAAAAAAGAAAAAAAGGCTGTTCGGCGAAGCTTCCGTTTGTTGTCGGAACAGGAGCGTTGTACGACCTTCTTTGCCAACTTTGCGAATGCTTCTCATGATTCTACCATTCAACTGTGTGTAATATCCGTGGCTCTCCAGTTATTCTTACGCACCAAGAAGCTCAAAAACCCGACGAAATTTTCGATTGGGCAACACTGCGGCAGATTTGTCGGGTTGAGGTGTTTTGGGTTCAAAGTTGAAGGAATGAATATTCAGGAACGGTTGTGTTTTTTTGGAACGATGATATTTTTTTGTTGAAACCAGCGGCATTGAGATTTTAGTGTCGAAATCTGTTTCTCAGTGTATTTCGGGACTCTTGTCTTCTTTCGGCACTTCATTCTGAATCTTTTCAATGTTTTGCAGATGTACTGGTGATAACAGATGACCTTTTTTGCGGCATCTCGTTGGCTTAGTGAATCCTTGTTGTTGGAGGCACAAGAAAGAGAACGAAGTCCTTCTGCGTCCATAATTTTGGCTGATCTTCCACTACCTTGCCTGTGAGTAGTTGTTGGGGATCTTAAGATATGGTAACAGTCGAGGCCGCAACATTTTCGCTTTTAAAATGTTGTAATGAATTGTAATGTTGTAATGTAATTTCGATCCAATACATTAGAAAACAAAAAAAAACATTTTTGTATTGTAAAACGATTTTCGTTTTCGATTTTTCCGTGTTCAATTTTTTTTAGAAACGATGATAATTCCACCCTATTTTCCTACAAAGTTTGGCCCCAAAGAAGTTATCTTTACGATGATTGGTTTTAGGAATTTGTTTTCGTAGCATCAAATTGAACCGCTAAAGAGAAACAAAACAGAAGATTTCTAACTTCGTAAATCCATAGCAGGTCGTGACATGAACTCTATAACTATATCCGTACTAGCCGTGAATCTACAGGTAAATTCTAGCCGTTAATTCATGCCCATCTGCCAACCCAAGCATGTAGAGATGTTGAACCCGAAAAGATCTTTAACCTATCAAAAACTGTACCCATTTTCTACATCAGTATTAGCCATGTTTTTTTTATGATGAACGCGCTGGACGAACGAGTAGGCGATAACAACAGCACTGATAGAAAATCATGATAATCTATTGAACAATCGGAGAGTGAAGTAATCTAAAAAAAAATGTGCAAGATACTTTTCACGATCAATTACATGTATAAAAACTATAAACAATATGGGTCACGATCTAAAATAGGAACGTGTACCCATTTGCGTTTTATTGAAGATACAAACAAAATTTCGATTTTCACAACCATCCTCGAAGCGCCGGTACCACTCATGAACTCTGCTCCCAGATAGATACCAATCACAATCAAACTTCTTTCGTCAATTAAATTTCCTTTTTTGTTAAAATTTTTGTCTTTATGTTTAGAACGAAGTAGGTTCGTTACTCGATGTTTATTGTTGCACCGAGACAAAATCGCTTACAGAGCAACAACTCGATTTTAAATTGTCTGGTTTTTAAGATTTTTTGAAAAAAAACCTGTTTAGCTTGAGGAGCATTTTTTATCCTCATTGCTACAATCAATGAATGTTGTATAAAGTCGAGTCCGCGTGGCAGCGTGAAAGATCCCTCTAGGTTCGATGTTTATCAAACACATTAGACATTATCCACGGTGACTGAAAAAGTCAATAAAACCGTCTGTCACCGTCGGTTCGCTTCTCCATTAAGAGAAAACTCTTTTCCCATTGGATCCTCATGATGGATGAATCGTTAATATGATGGCATTTGACGGCACCGACGACGACGACAACGACAACATGGCTTCCCTTTGTTGCATCCCGCTACCCGCTATCGTATAGATGTGAGAGCGTTTACTTTTTTTTTCTGTGTATATTACTCCAGCCACTCTTGATTTTTAATGACCCGTAAAACAAATGGCACGTTTTATACGCCACTGCCAATGTGTTTTTATATTATTAAATCACTTCTCTTGTTAGCGACGATTTCATTATGTTCTATCACGTCTGTGGAGATTCACCGGAAGAGGCGGCGGAATGAATCTTTCAATAAGCAGTGTCAAAATTGAATTGTTATTGACCATTGTTAGATTACCGATGCGGATCTCTCGTTCGGAGCGGAATTGTTCGGAACTAATAGACATTTGAGAGTCACTAGCTTTTATTGGTGATGATTCAACGAACGGATGTAGAAAAATGGGCAACTTCATGAACACATCAATATTCCTACGTAATAATTATCCTGATTTGCTTTCTCAACCGCTTATCTTTATAGTCTGCTTAGCATATTCTTGTTTCTGGAACGAATCTGGATGCGTGTGGATCGAACGCAATCGGTAAGTATATGCGAATTATTTCCTTTATCATGCCATCTTTATTTATACCGGCGTTTATGCAAATGATGCAGTTGTCGACTGTAATCGGTGTGGAATATCGACGTGTCTTACAACGAAATCATTGCCATCGGATACCCCGGAGGAAATTGCTGTCTCGCACATACGTGCCGGGATAAAAGATGCAAGTACTGGAGAAAAAAGAAGTTGTGGTAATGGGGTTTTCTCACTGAGTGCAAGAGGTGCAGAATTTCTATCACTTCAATAATACTTTGCTTTATGATTTCAGAAGAATACAACTTGTATTGAATTGCATAGTCTTCGAAATTGAATCTCGAATAAAACCATCACGCGAATTTATTCATACACCGAGCATTTCATTCAATAAATCAATTGTGGCACGCACAGTGTGGCATGTTGCACCATCTTGTTGAAACCATAGCTCCTCCATATTAAAAGCACTCAATTGAGCAACCAAAAGTTGAAGATCAAGACCCTGTAGCGGTCACCATTAATTGTTATATAATTGGTCCATGATATCTCTGAAGATGCGTGTTAGGCAAATGATTCAAGAAGTCTTGGATCGATTACGCCTCACCTTTAATCAATAGAACATGACGGAAAATGATCTAAGAATTGGAAGACGTTGCTCAAGATCAAAGTAGTTCAGTTGTTTTCATGATCCAGTTCATAACTATTTTTGCGAATCACAAAGTAGCGTAGATTGGATCAGGCAGTGCGAGAAATCGGAACAGGCGATGGAAGACTGGCCAGTTCGTAGGTTAAATGTAAAAAAATAAATCTACACTTATTAACCGTTAACCATCAACAAGGAATCATGAAACTTGATCCGACGAGCTCAGAAGCACAAATAACATGAATTAGGATTTGTATCAGCAAGTATCAACGTTGCGAAATCACACAAGTGTTATTTTCCACCACGACGATACGTCTCAATTTATGAATTCCAGCTATAACCATCGTTTTCACCGGACATACCCATTCCCATCTGACTTTCATTTTATAACAGGCTCCTTCCTACGGAAATACACCATGAACGGAAACTCAAGCACTATATTTAAATGGATTTTTCAAAGAGCGATGACTCATCCTTCTCAGTAGCTTCCCAAAGAAGTCCCAACAGATGGTTGTATAGCTTTTGGGACAAGCAAACGCTTTAGCGAAATGAAATCTCTACTCTTCGACAAGTTGATTCGTCTCTTTTCCACCACCACACCGTTCTTGTTTGTCGTTATCCATATTGTGAATCATGTTGCAAATACTCAATTAGATAAGCACAATCGCTGCCAATTGCTGTCTGGAATAGCAAGTTGAAACTGAAAATGGATAGACTGAAAGCAGAATCGAATAAATTTCTGCCATGACTTCCACAGGTTCGCAGAGCAAGTGGATACAGTGTGGTCAAAAGGATTCTTTTAATTAATCGAGATTCAATTTGAATACATTGAGTGTTGTTTCACGAATAATTTTAATCCGTTCGAATCCCTCTAACGCAACAGCACTGTATGAAATATTCCGTACGTCACTGTAGACCGTCTGGTGGCTTGATACTTCCTCCTTATTGACCAGACAGCCAAGTTCCTCGCCACCATTCGACTCGACCAAACTCTACCTTCGGATGGAAATATTCGTTAGACTTCACCATATCGGAAATCTTACTTTTGCATGATTATCCAAATCAAAATCACACAGAGCTGGTGGCATCAATCCGAACGTTGGGGGAAAAGTAACAAATGGTGATAGAATAAATTCAAGAGGAAAGGAAGAACCCTGCCATTCAACCACGGTGCAGCAGCGAACGAAACGGAAGGCAATCACAAGTGTACGATCGGAATTTTAAGTTGTTCCCTCCTGGCGGTTCAGGTGCTTCCGTGGAATGACCGGCGTTACGATGTGATGTGTTACTGAAATGCTCACCGCGAACGCGACTTGAATTATTGGCACAGGTTGAAAACAACACTGCCTATCGTTCCTGTCTGACTCACCATATCCTTAAAGCGATTCTGGTTTTTGTTATATTGCTGAAAGGAAAAAATGCTACAGAGGTGAAAGTTATGAAACTAAAACAATTCTTAGCAATTGCACACCCGTTTTGTGGAGCACTTTCGTGTTAAAGCGAGGGACAGCAAAATCAAAATATGTGCTATTTGATTATCTTGCCACGGTAGCTTATTTTAAAAGTCCAAGCTAAAAACGTTGCAGTCGTCCTGAGTAGAGACTCTCTTTTGCCAACAGCATAATCGTAGTGAAAGTAAAAAGGGATGTTGGGCTGTATCCGCTTTCTACCAACTGTAAGAGCTGCAGTGGCAGACTGGAGAGACGAACACATCCGCCAGTAAAATAATACCAACTCAAAATAGCAAATGGAGCTACGATTGAGCACGACCTCGCGGAGTAAAAACCTCTTCATTCAGCAGGGGCTTTGAAGTATTTTTTTACAAACATGACATGATCTTGCAAATTTATCCCTTATTATAACGGAACCAGTACAAAACCAATTTTATCGCGCACCTCACTTCCGCGAAAACCTCCAATGAAACTTCTACCAAAACCCTATCCGGATCGTAATCAACCAGTTTATATCCATTCAAGACAGATGCTAACTTCCTAAAACTGTAGAGAACTAACCGGTTGCTGCCAGCAACACATGGAATCTCAGACATTCACCCTTATTCCGAAAGCCGAACGAATTTGAATTAGCTTGGTGTTGCATTCTGTAACCCGAACGAGCTCGACTTGCATTCTGCAATCGGAACGAAATCTGCTTCTGCATTAGATTGAGAGATTCAAACCCAATCGACTATATGCAATGTGCAACAATGCCTTGACGAGAAACAAAATTGTGTCTGGTAATGATTTTATATTTTTGATGAAGTTTGAGCGGAAATCCTTTTTTATTTATTTATTTATTTATTTACTATGACTCTACATCCCATTGAGATTAGATCTGATTCACTACTCTTCTCCAAAAAACCCGGTCCATGGCTGCAGTTCTCCAACTCCCGGCTGCACCGATTCTTGCCAAGTCCTGCTCCACCTAGTCCAACCACTTCGCTCGCTGGGCTCCTCTCCTTCTTGTTCCTACCGGATCAGATGCGAACACCATCTTTGCAGGGCTGCTGTCCGGCAATCTTGCAACATGCCCTGCCCATCGCACTCGTCCAGCCTTGGCGACTTTCTGGATACTGGGTTCGCCGTAGAGTTGCACCAGTTCGTGGTCCATTCTCCTTCTCCATACTCCGTTTTCCTGTACACCACCGTATATTGTTCTGAGCACTCGGCGTTCGAAAACTCTGAGCGCTTGTGAGTCCTCTTCAAGCATCGTCCATGCTTCGTGCCCATAGAGAACAACCGGTCGAATTAGGGTTTTGTACATGGTGCACTTTGTACGGGGTCGGCGCTTGTTGGACATCAAGGATTTGCGGAGCCCATAGTCCATTGACAATGCGACTTCGAACTTCACGGCTGTTGTTGTTGTCAGTTGTTATCAATGAGTTGGTTATCAAAGAATGAGAAATACGAGATTAGTATTAAATAACATCAAGTGATATTTTTTATTCAAATTTCAACATTCATTCGGATTTGCTAATGTGATAGAGAGTAAATAGCTTCACGAATACGGATGAATCATTCTGACGTTTGTTTTGTGGCAAGACAATGTTGCCACTTTCGCATATGTCGATTGGGTTTAAATCTCGTTCGAATTGCAGAATGCAAAAATCGATCATCGACGGGTTGCGAATTTTCAAATCCGACCGGGCTCCGGAATATGGTTCAATGTGAAAGTAAAGACAAAAACAAAAACAAACAAGAACCTATCACTCACTGACAATTTTCGAAAAAGCAAATAGAATTACTGTGGAACTTTCGCGGATAGTCGAGGTTCTACAGTATCAACATTTGTATGGTTGAGCATTATAGATTCGGTGTCTCGGTGTCTGCAAGTGAACAATAACACACCCGACACTACATCCCTGGATCTTAACTTGCTATAAAACGCTGAATTCCCAGCTGAGAAACAATTCCACGAGAGTAATAATTCAGCCATTCCATGCCAAACCGATATAGTGGTTCTCAGATTTTCACTAAAAGTGGAAGATTTGTTCTTTATCGTAAACAATTAGACCCGTGTTTTTTCTAATTTTTTCGTTAGGGTGACCATTTCCGTTTTAGGGTGCCCGAAAAATCCCTTTTTTATTTTTTTTTTTTCCTAAAATGACTTTTTTTCAAACATTCATAACTTCTGAAATACTGTACCGATTAAGATCCAAATTAAAGCAGTTTAGCTAGTTTTCTTTGAAGACATACCACATTAGCGAATAAATTGGATTCTAGATGCGTAGATCCAGTACAGTCGCATAAAAATATTGAACGAGGACTAAAAACATGTTAACCTTGAAAAATCATAATTTAAAAACGAAAAAGAACACATATCTGAATTTTGGATATGTTATGTAAAATGTCATAAATTTTTGAGAATAAGAAAAAGGGATAAAAACATATTCCGAAATATCGTTTAACTTTGAAAAACGATAATAAAAAAAGAAAAAGAACACATCTCTGATTTTGAGATAATTTATGTAAAAAATCCTCAGCTTTCTAGAAAAAATAGAAAAGAATATAGCGCCCTTGGTCCCGAGACCATAAAAAACAAATACAATCAATAATAACGGAAACAAAATTTAAATTTTTTGCAACTCAAGTATTGTTCCTAAAAAGACGAGGGGATTGGCTTCAATTTGGTATGTCGATGATTAGAATCGGTCTAGTACTTCAAAAGTTATGAATTTTTGAAAAAAGTCATTTTGGGGAAAAAAGGGGAAAAATTATTTTTCGGTTCACCCTAAAACGAAAATGGTCACCATAGTAAAAAATTAAAAAATACGGGTCCAATAGTTTGCGATAAAAAACAAAATTACCACTTTGCACGAACATCTGAGAACCGTTTGTTTGTTTCGTTTGTTTTGCTTTGTTTTTCTCCATGCTTCCAATGTTTTTTTGTTATTCAGGATCGATCGAATTATACTATTAGGTTGGAGAAAAAGTAATCCATTATTTTTGCGTGAATGAAATATGCACCGTTTGTTGTTTGTCTTTTTGATGGTAACTTTATAAGGCCTCTCTCATAGAAGTCTTGATGCTTTTTGGCGAAAAACTCTAGTAATCTAGTAATCGTTTTTCACAATCTTCTTCTGATCCCAATTTCTTATTACTCTGGAAGTTACACAATGCGAGAAAAATGTGGTAATCTCTTGGATCCTGGCCGAACTATATGGTGAATGCATTAAAACTTCCCAACCAAGCTCCCGAAGTTTCTGGCGAGTCACTACAGATATGTGTGGTCTTGCGTTATCCTGATAGAAAACAACACACCTTCTGTTGGTCAATTCTGGCCATTTCTGATCAATCGCTAGCTTCAAACGATCCAGTTGTAGTAGTAAAGATCTGAGTTCAGTGTTTGGCCTTACGGAAGTAACTCATAATGAATTATTCCTTTCAAGTCCCACCAAATACACAATAAAACTTTTCTGACCGTTATTCTTGGTTTGGCCACGGTTTGAGCTGCTACACCACGCTTTGACCACGATCGTTTTTGGTCATAATTCCACGCACAATAAAAAAAATAAAAAAATTAGTTGTATCTCGGGATTGGTTAAGGGTACAAAAACTGTTTTTATATCAAAAATGCAGATAATTTGTTATTATTCTCAGAAAAAAATATTCCTTTATAGTAATAACGAATTTTCGTACTTTTCCCCGGATACTCCCCATCAATGTTTGGATTCTCTATACGGCTACCTCAGCGACCTTTTAATTCCACGATCTCTTTATGACCGCAGCATCCCGAGTCACTTTGACATCCTTCTTCTGATTCCGCTTGACAATTGCTTGACAATTGAGGCATTTTTCAATGTATTCGACCCCATTGTCACGGCAGCACTGAAGCACTTCTCGACTGAGACGGCAGCTTGCCAAACCTGGCCAAAACTTTACCGGACTTTTGTGAGCCTTAATAAACGGAAAGAGACGTTTCCTGCAGGCACTTCTCTTTACATTTTCTAGTCCATTGTCTTGATTGTGACGAGAATCTTGGTTTTCTGTTCACAGCTGCAAATGCATTGCCAAATTAAGAACTTTCTAGCAAATTTATTAGCGAGAAAGAACTTAAATTTACTGGGGCATCTTCTTCGGCAGTAGCCTTATAAAGATCCAGGCCTGGGAGATGTTCAAAATCCATCTTCACGAACGTTTCGTCATCCATCAGCATGCATCCTTCGTACTTCGTCAAAAACTTATTGTACAGCTTTCGTCCGCGTCTTTTGGCCACCAGATTTTGCTTCAGCATACGGAACTACGGACTGCTAAGGAAATTACGATAATCTTCTCCCATACGTACTCACCGAATGATACTTTGCTTAGAGTTGCGTTTTTTTGGCGATGTCCTAGTTTGAGAATCTTGGGTTTGCCTAAATTGTTCTCAGTACTTTCAACCTTATCTTTCGATCGCAAGTTCTACTACGACGCGTCCTCTGATCCATCCGAACCACAGTTGGACGTTCACGAAAACGTCTAGCACACCATACACGCTTGGTTTAGCCCGTTTTAGCGATTTGGCGATTTTAGTACCTGACCACGCCGGATTTTTGAATGCTAGTGTTCAAAATCAATTTCTTTTTCTTGGCTTCCATCCTGCACAACTTTTTCAAAACAAATCGGATCCACTTTATTTAAATTTTACCGTCTAAAATACAGGTTTTCCAAACAATTTGCTGTCAAGAAATTTCAGATATGTCTACTAAGACCGCTGCTATAAAATAAACATTGATTCTGGATTCTAAATGTTTCAAGGTTTATCATCCAAATCTAATGTTGCTCCATTAAAATCACAGTCTATTCAGAGATTAAATTCAATCATTGTCCGATGGTTGTCATTGGAGAAATGTGGCAGCAACAGATTTGACTTCTGGGGGATATCCCCAGAAGACGTAATCAGCAATCCAATTTGATGGCAAGGTCCCGATTATTGGCAGACATTCCCGGAAAATTTAGAAGCTGACGAAGGTAAAGAAGAAAAGCGCTGAATCATATCAACCAGTAAAAGTGCGATCAAATGATTGGCATTTTGCGAAGTTTGGAGCATCGATCCGAGCTTATTGACTTAGCTGCGTTGGTATAACTCATATATATTATGGGATGGATTGATAGGAGTTGGAAGACGATTGAAGCATTCTGCAGAATCCGAAGATAAGAAGCAATTGGGAAAAATCAATTCTGGAAAACAATGTAGAAACAGTTCCCACTAGTCACTTGAATTATTGGCAATTAATCCAGAAGTGGTTACAAGACTGCTGGAAGAGAGGGCGAAGAGTTTATTTGACCCAGCTGCAAGGAAGGATGAAGCGATGGAAACCACCTTTTGACATCGTTGTTGGCAGGCTGTTAATGAAACTTCCGCAGGAAACAATGTATCTTGTGCTGTGCAAATGGCATTCAATTTTAACACCAAGGAGGAAATCCGATCGCTGGAATAGTTGGAATTTATTCAGGAACCAATAATTCAAATTTTCATGTTTTTTAACGATTGAAGAATCAAAGAGAAATTATGATCATAGTTTGTCCACCTCTCATCATGGTTTGCGCGAAAAATGATCATGGTTTGTCCGGTTTTCAAAATCACCTAATTTGAACGAACATATTCCAAATCTCAAGTAGATGTTGCATTTATCGTTGTTCAGAGCTTACTGTGATCATATTGATCCATACGTAATTTAAGCTTTCTTAAGAATATTGTCTTTTTTTGGGCATTTAAAAGATGAACAGCACTCAACATGGAGAAATTTTATTTGTGCTACGCACTAAGAACACCATAAACAAACTGCAGCGCACCAAGCGGCTGCTATAGTAATCATGTGAACAAACCATGATCAGATTTGCGGTCATCGAGATGCATTAATCACATGCTTTAAATATATAAATCTGGTACAAATGGTGTGCAAGCATTATGTTTGCAATATTGATAAGTGTTATAATCCAGAAAAACTCTGAGTACGTACCAAACAATCATGTGATGGTTGATCAAAAGTTAGCTCAAATGACGGGCGCATTGACATCAATAGAAGGTGGACTCTTTAAACCTTTAAAATCGTGTGAATACCCTATAAAACTACTGTAAATCATGAAAAAGACTATTTTATTGATATTTTTGTAAACATTTGAATACCTGATTTGGCACAGGTGCGATGAACTAGAGCATTCAAAAAAGTAGACAAACCAAGATCATATTTTTGACTGAAAAAACCAACATCAAATACCCTAATTTGTTTCACCTCAGCGATTAATTCACAATCCACTTAAAATAAAAACTTAATTTAGTAAATTATACAGAGAACCTAAATTTAGAATCTAATCAAAATAAAGATAACTGCTTTATACTTTCAATCATTAGTTTTTTGCCAAATTTAAGATGGAAAGGAACAAAAAGAAAAATAAAAGATTATTTTAAATTAATATAACGAATTACAGGTGGGTGGGTGATACAGCTAATTTAAAAATAAACTGAAATACATTCAAATAAATGAACAAAAAAAACTAGATCAGAGTGACTGTATCAATGGGACATAGATGTCGGAAACAACATGTCTCATTCCAAGTAGATGATTCTCCCATTGTCTGGAGGAACAATGTGTACACAACAAATGATGTTCAGAAACACCCATCGCAAAGAGACTCCCCTTCTCGGTTATAAAACCGTTGTAAAGATTGTTTGTACATTACTTGTACTGATGTACAAGCACAATGCCACGAGCATCCAACTTAGTGTCAAAACCAGAATCTGTCGGAATCGTTGCGAAGATTGCGGAAACTCTGTTCTTTGGACTCTGCGATTTTTTTTCCTTCGGCTAAGGATGACGTTGAAACTTATGGTACAGATGATGATGATGATCAGAATGATGCTGATGATAATAAAGATTGTATAAACGTAATAGGACATTTTTGAATCAACAGCTGAACACAAAACAAGACTAAGAATGTTCGCCGCAAGCAATCTGATTCCCAACCATTTTTAGCGCACGATACTATTGCAAAGCATTAAAAAGATGAGTCCCGGCGAGAAGCTACAAAGCTGGGCTTCGGAGCAGGAAAGAAGCATTAATTTTGTTCTGTGTAATTTGTTAAATTTATAGCTTTTTCACTCGAGTCACGAAATCAGCGCAAAACATGCAGAAAAGTGGCAGCGAGCGCAAAAAAGGGTTGCTCTCCTTCTTCGTGCAGAATGTCAGTGGCGTTTTATGTTACCGGGACCGCGTGATGTCTGTTATCTGCTGATCATTTCATGAGCCGGGTTTTCTACTTAGTGTCATTTGTTAGGGAATAGCAAGCGGCGGTTAAAACCAGGAACGGTGTCGTGAAATAGAACGGCGAAGTACAACAGGATGTAGTTTTATTTCAACTCATTTCCACCCCGTTTACAGCCGGTAAAATTGGTAAGATTGTAAAATTATGGCGTGAAAATAAAAGTAAATAAATTCAGGTAAATGAGTGGCTTTTAAACCGACAAAAAAAGTATAACTGGACTATATTCTCATCAAATAAAGCTATCCAACTCCGCCCTTTCCATTCTGTCGTTTTATGTTCGTAGATTTGGGCACTAATTAACAATTTATTACAATGAAGAAAATTTTATATATTATGAAACTAACTATCGAACAATTGTAAAAGGTCAAGTATTATCAAAACGAAAATCCCACGTTCTGATTGATCGATTAACACAAGCAGTTGTGCTCTCCCAGTTGCTCATTCAATACGAACAAGAGGCTATGCAATGAAATGTGTCACACATATCTCATGTTTTTCAAGTCCGAGAGTTTTGTTTAAGTTGATTTTTATTGTTGTTGCTAGAGTCTTCAAACTCGGAAAGTTTTTCAAATTAGTCTCTATAATTCAATACATCATCATCGTCACTGCCGATACAAGCATACTACTCAATAGGAACACTTTCTAACACATTTGTGCAGTTCGCTAGGTGTTCAGTCCCTGAAGAGAAGCGAAAACTGCATCGCAAGCTCCACCTCCTAGTATTTAAAAAGCCAATCAGAAATGCATAATAGTCGGGGTCTAGAAGCAAGGAACATTCGTGGATCCGGAGAGAGAAGAAAAATTTCAATGATACGAGTTACATCAGCAACATCAGTGGCAAAAGTAGTACAATTTCATGTCACAGCGGATGGAAGTTCCGCGAGAACGGATTATCCGATTTGAGATGTCTATTTGTTGGAAAAAGGAAAGTTTGTACGGCGAGGAATCGGAAAAGAGATCGTAGAAGGCGTTTTAAGCTAGTTTGTCTCTGCGTAGTAGACATTGTTAGAACATCCGAAATTCGCAAAACGTGTAGTATAAGAGCCCCCGCATACTACAGACTTTCTGTCAACCAACAGTTTGGTCGAGTCGGCCTTCTGGTGCAAAAACCGACCCAACTGAATCGGCGTAATGTGCGCACATGCATACCTCTCCGTACCGATTAAGAAGCCGACCAAACTATCGGCCGACAAATCAGTCTGATGTCTGCGGGGGCTCTAAGTGTAATTGTATCACTATCCCGTTGTATCTTAAAATCAATCATCACAAACGTTCAAGAGCGAATCGTCCAATTTGAGCTGTCTATTTTTTTGTTTCCGTCTCACTCAAGGAATGTTTATACGATGAGAAAAAATGGAAAATGAAGGAAAATTCGAAATTTGATGACATTTAACTAACAAAATATCGAAACATGTTCTGTTCTGCTATTGGCAATATTTGTTCGAAGATATATTAGGCTGTCAAAAAAGTCCTGCGGTATTTTTTTTTTGAATTTTCATTTGTTCATAAAATTAGTTACAATCATCTGTTTTAAGTCAAATATGCGCCGTTTTGTTCGATGACTTGTTCCCAACGAGATGCCAACTTCATAATACCCCTGTTATAGAAGCTCGCTTCCTTATTGGCAAAAAACTCGGATAGCCAATTTTCACAGGCCTCTTTTGTGGCTAACTTCTGACTACTTAGCTCGTTCGCCATGGACAAAAACAGGTGGTAGTCACTTGGTGCAAGGTCCGGACTATACAGCGGATGCAAAAGAACCTCCCATCCGAGCTCCCGGAGCTTCTGGCGCGTCACCAAAGAAGTGTGTGGCCTGGCGTTGTCTTGATGGAAGACAATGCGGCCTCTGTTTATCAAAGATGGCGTCTTCTTCATGAGTGCTACCTTCAAGCGATCCAGTTGTTGGCAGTACAGGTCCGAATTGAGCGTTTGGCCATAGGGAAGCAGCTCATAATAGATTATTCCTTGACAATCCCACCAAACACACAGCAGAACCTTCCTGGCCATTAATGAGGGCTTGGCCACCGTCTGAGCCGCTTCAGCGAGCTTCGACCACGACCGTTTGCGCTTCACGTTGTCGTAAGTGTCCCACTTTTCATCGCCAGTCACCATCCGCTTCAGAAACGGGTCGATTTTGTTGCGATTCAGCAGCGATTCACATGCGTCGATAGGGTCAAAGATGTTTTTTGCGTCAACGTGTGTGGCACCCATACATCGAGCTTCTTTGTGAATCCAAGCTTCTTCAAATGGTTAATAACGGTTTGATGACTTATCCCCAGCTCTTGGCCGATGCTACGGCTGCTACTATGCCGGTCTTTCTCGGCTAATTCAGTGATTTTGTCGCAATTTTCGACGACAGGCCTTCCGGAGCGTGGCGCATCTTCGACGACCTCTACACCAGAACGAAAACGTTGAAACCATCGTTGTGCGGTGGAAATGGAAACTGTATCGGGTCCATAAACTGCCCAAATTTTTTTGGCAGCTTGAGATGCATTTTTGCCTTTGTCATAGTAGTACTGTAAAATATGTCGGATTTTCTCTTCATTTTGCTCCAAATTTGCGACACTATAACTCACGAACGACTTAACCAAACAAAACACTGTCAAGGACTATATTATAGCGCGCAAAAATACCTTTCCAACAAGCTATAGTATGATTCGATACAATGAATACAACTAGAACTACGCGCTTACAACGACACCTCGCGGAAATACCGCAGGACTTTTTTGACAGCCTAATATTATCCCGGAGATATCATCATTGAAGAGAAGAAGGAAACAATTATGTGATGATATATTGTGCTTATTTTTTTTAAGTTTATGAAATAAATTTTCAATACATTAACTTTTTTTTTTGTCTCGAGCGAGTCCCGATCTGCACTTCCATTAAAATAATTATAATTCATCTTTTTTTTGTTTTGTGTGGTTGTTCTGATCCACGTCCTCATCATTATTTTTCTGTCCTTCATACAGTCGTCCCGAGCCATACTTGTTCTGCGCAGTCGTCCCGATCCGCAAATAATTTTACATTCATTTTTACAGGGCGCGCTCGTCCCGATCCGCACTCTTATCATTACCATTTTTTCATACGGTTGTCCCGATCCGCATTTTTTCATTTTCTTTTGTACCCCTACGGTCATCCCGACCCGTGCTTGTTTGTGCGGTCGTCCAGATCCGCGCTTAACCACTTTTGTTCTACTGTTTCATCGTACGGTCGCCTCGATTTGTACTTATTATAAAAGATTTATCAATTTTGACCTCTCTTTATTCTAAAAAAAACTGGAACATATCGGTATATTTAATTTGTTTGTTTCCTTGTGCATCTTTAGGATAGCGCTCATTATTAATATATGATCTTTGATCTTGAGTTTCAATGCGTTACTGCGAAGTAATATGTATTAATGCAATGGATTTACAAAACTAATGTGCATAATAAAAAAACTCTTTGTTTTGTTACTTTATAACAACCAAACTTCTGCATTAATGAGCTGCATTAATTGAAAAATAAATTCTTGTTTCTGACAACAAGATTCAATTTTGCTATCATTCAAGTCAATCTGCAGTTTAACATGGAGTATTAGAATTTCTGCCAACCATGCTGTTGAATTGATACCTTTTTTCGAACGTACCATTTACTTACTGATAATTTCATGCCTCCCATGGTAGAATAGTTCTGCTAATTGTAGTCTTCCGCTAACGGGGTAATACCGGGCTGACCATTCATGTCTTCATCGCAGTGGTGGAATTTCAGTGCTCACAATTTCGACTTGTTCCCCCAAAAGGTTCTACACACGCAAACTTTAAAAATAAAAAAAAGAAACAAAACAGATTTTTCTAATTTCTGCTTGCTTGCACCAAGTGCACTTCGGAAACTTGCAACTTTTGTATTACATAATTCCCACGCAGAGCCCCTGAAGGATCACCTCTCAAAATATTTCGGTTCAAGGCGGTTTTCGATTATCCCATTTAATCTCGCTCCTGGCATGATCGCCAAAATGTGTGCCGCGGGATAGTCGGAGACCGCCCGAAGCCGAACGGTGACTGCCTGCTGGGAACATGACGAAAAATGTCTCGAGTACCCGGTCAACTTGATCGCTAGACTGACGACGTCCGTGTTGCCAGAAATGAGCATGCCACACAATACTGCACCAGAAAATCCTGTTCATTATAATATTATCATAATAGAACTAGAAAACAATCAACAAGTTCGACAAAATTGACAACAAAGCCAATCCATTGTGTCTATCCCATCATTGAGTGCAAAACTAATAAATTAATTTCAAGTTTGAAAAACTTCTTTCACGAGATGCAACAAAACGCAAACGGTTACTAACAACTAGGGGTAGTGGGGCAAAGTGGTCACCTGCTTGTTTGGTAGTATAACTATAGACCACTGACACCGTATTGATAGGCACCTCATGTTTGAAGAATTTCATGAATTTTGAGTCACCTCGTACTTCAGTAGAGCTGTCGCATCTCGAAATACAAATAAAAACAGAAATTGTTCTCTCGATAGCCATTCGGCCGTAGTTCTGTGCGCATGGTATCTAAGGAATATCTCGTGAAATTTAGTTTATTCAATCTGATATATTGGACAAATCATCAGTTTGGACGACTGTTCACATATTCTAGGAGAGGTGAACAGATATTTTGTTTAATCTCAGCGATTAATTAGCATAGAAATTACTTTGATATTTGGGGGCAAAGTGGTCATAGGTGCATAACGACTTACAATGTGCTGTTTACTAAAGCTAATATACCTCACCACATTCTGCTTTTGAAGAGGTTCCTTTTGTGGCTTTGATGCTGGAAAATAATGCCACTCCAATTAAACCATGCCTCGTTATGCGAAACGTTATGTGTTTCTTACAACGTTTTTGTATGCATGAGAAAATTCGAATTGAGACTCTAGGTGAATAAACCAAGCTTATTTCATACCTTTACCTACTAAATCGAATATGGTTTGAACAAATTTGGACGAAAAAAAACGCATAAATCTATTCCTTTAGCTTGATATGTGCGAGTGACCACTTTGCCCCCACTAGGTGACCACTTTACCTCCAAGTTCGATTTTTCACCTTTTTTCCGCCGTATACTATCTTGAACAACAATGAGTTGAACTATAATAATCTTAGAAAAACGGGAATTGTAGCGGTATGTGGACGCTGGAAATAGACATATTCCTTAGGGTGACCACTATGCCCCCACTTCCCCTATGCAGCTATGCTATGCTTTCCATTCAGCTCGCATCAAGAGCATTTGCACAATATCAGTGTCGGTCCCCGCTCCAAAAATATTCATTGTATAAAGAGAAAATAAGGTAAGTGATTTTGGTTTGTCCGATCTAGGGTGTTTTCACGCAACTAGTAAATGCAAATCTGTTTTTCTTAATGAAAATTACATATAATCAAGACGAGTTTGCCCCCAAGTCTCTAGTTGCTAATAATGCCATAAGGCATTCAAATTATCAAAAATTTTATGTTTTTTAACGACAACAGATTAAAATGTGGTAACACTGGTTAGCGCATTGAACAAACCAAGATCAGAATTGTGGTCATCGAGATACTTTAACGACATGATTTAGATATATAAATCTGATGCACATGGTGTGCAAGCATGATGTTTACAATATTTGTAAGTGTTATAATCCAGAAAAGGTCTGAACACGTACTAAGCAATCATCTGGTGGTTGATCAAATGAGGGGCGATTTGACACCAATAGAAGGTGGAGTTTAGAAACCTTTAAAACATGTGAATTCGTAAAATATCCTAGAAAACTACTGTAAATCATGAAAAAGACTATTTTATTTATATGTTTGGAAACATGTGAATACCTGATTTGACACGAGTGCGCTGAACAAGAGCATTCAAAAAAGTGGACAAACCATATTTATCATATTTTCGACTGGACAATCCAACATCATTTACCTTAGTCAGAAATTCATCTAGAAAGGAGTCACATATTGTAAAACATCCGAAAACATTTTCTTTTAATTTTATATTTGTTTATTTTGTAACTGTTAGTCCAGTCAACGTTTTTCTAACGAAAAGTTTAACGTAAGTCCCTAGGGACCGACACGGGACTCAAGGTGTTAAGCTTCCCTTGAAATTTGGAAGCATTTCATAGAAGTCTGATATCACGATGAACTGTAACACATCCAATGCAGTTCAACGATTAGTATCGTCCAGTTTAATTTCAGTGACCGATGGGAATTTGACAACAAATGCTTGCTTTCCGAAACTTCGTCATAGAAATTTTCCAGTTTGAGAGCCGCATTTTTAGTTCCCTGCAGACAATATGTGTTGAGTTTGAATTGCTTCGAACATTTCGGCTGCTTCTTTAGACGATTATGACCACCCTTGCATTTCCCGATGAAAGCGATCAACGCACTCCAACGTTACCACCCTATTTTCTTCCTCAATTGTTAGCCCGGGTCCGGGACGTCTTTTATCTAGTTGGCTTGTTATATTCCGAATTCTCTTCCAGAAGCATATTCGTCTTCGTGGATTTTTGAGCAAGCTTTTTGAATGACTTTCAACTAGACTGCTCTTTCAGCAACAAGAAAAATACCAGTGCATAAGGTCTGGTCTCAACGTTATCCAGATATTATATTTCAGTTTGAAATTGTTCTGAGCTAGTCCTACTTCACGTAGTACATCATACCAGAAGAATAAATATCACAGAATTATAATCCCTGTTGAGGTACTGTGCAATTGATCTAGTATTCGAGTTCTTGGCAAGATCGCAAAAAAAACTTCAATAGCTGAGTCAGCCCATCGTGTTCCCATAAATTGGTTTCTCTACATTATAATGAACACTTTATCGAATTGGCGACAAGCTTTATACCATCACACCTATGTGACACAGAAATGTATCTTAGAGATGAGTTGAAACCGCGAAAAACGAGTACACAGATTCAACATTTTTGAAAAACTGTCAACTGTCACACGCTGTGGATTCTCAGAAAAAGCACGTTATCCTCATAAGTACAAAAGGTGGTCTACAATAGGATTGGGATCTTGACGGATCGATTTTCTAAACGACGTAGGGATCGATTACTGATAAACTCGGTACCAGACAATCGATCTTTGCTGAATCGATCTTTCGAATGCCTTTTTTTACAATTGATTAATTTATTCTATATAAGAATTGCCTTTATTTAACCGTTCGCGCTCCTCTTGTTTTTTGCCGTTGCACTTTTTAACGCAGGATTTCGTCAATCGAAAAAAAATATAAATTCTATCGCTTACTGCTCATCCATTCTCGATGTATTTGAGAGATTTTTTTACTAATATCTTCAACTTAAAATAAATCATCCGCTTTTTGGGCATACGTTTACAAAATTTGCTCCGCACTCAAACGGTTGATCATGGAATAAACATTTACATTTCTATTCGAACAACAAAGGCATTTTATTTTGATTCACAATTACGTAGCAATTTCCCTGTCAGTCCAGTAGATGTGATAATGTAAATAAAACTTGCGACCACTTGTTTTGTAATGATCAAACTTACAAAACTGCTTCTACTAAATCTACATTAATTTGACAACCTTGAAAGGGATCCAATGTTTATGAGAATTGTAATGTGGTTTTTGGTGAGATTAACATCAATGTTCACTGGATTTTTTTCTGCGATCAAAAAGATCTATTTTTGCGATTGGAGTACAAAGAATCGATAAAAAATCGGAAATCGAAGGGGAAAAGATCGATCTTCTAAATATCGATCCAAGATCGCCCAATCCTAGTCGACAAACCCCATTAATACCGCTTTTTTTGTTTTACTTTATCAACAAACTCTGAAGTCTTTCGATTGATCCTGACATGGTTGGAGTATTGTCGAAAGATGTCGAAAGACTCATAATGAAATTCAAACCCTCATTCTCCATTTATGAAGGAAATCAAATCAACAATCTTTCATTTACATGAGCTTTTCCATGATGAGGCTTTTCTCTAATTCATACCTCCAATCATTGACGGGCGACGATCATTCAAAATATTGAATTTTTTTTTTAATTGTTTCATAATATACTTATCTATTATTTATGATAAGTATATTATCAAAGGGGTGACACCCGGGGCGGACCGACAGTGATGATGGTTTTAAATTTTGCAATAAGAGTGTATAGAAGTTTTGTAGTTCTTTCCATAAACTACAATGTTATAAACATAAAACAAAAATTTGATTGCGATGAGTTTTGTAGAAATTCAATTCTGCGCAATTGCATATATAACATTATTTTATTCCCTCTTTCAGTTGTGACAACTGTATAAATATTGACAATGGCTGAATCAATCAAAAACAAGTTGAAAAATGCATGGTTCCTGTATGTGAGAACTACCTTGGAATGCCAGAAAGTAGAATATGTGTGATTTATTTGTGAGCTTTTCCTTACATTGGCATCATTCTCTTAGTTCAAAAACGAAGACCATATGTCTCAACGATCGTTTACGTTTTGCGTTAGATCGCCAATTGGCGATTTTTGGAGAAGCCAATTGGCGATCTAACGCAAAACGTTCTAAACGATCCGTGAGACATCTGGATTTTGTTTTTGAACTAAGAAAATGATGCTAATGTAAAGTGACCATATGACCAGAGGTCTAACGCGGGACACCAACAAAAAAAAACAACGTTGTGTATATAAGTTATGTAAACATGAGCTGTAAAAATATACAAAAATAATTTAACCAGTCTCGTTTATTCGTGAAATTTTTGGCATGACAGATAATGCGATAAGCTCCAAAAAACCTTCAGTATACATATATTTTTCCCCAAGAACTTTCAGTTCATTTTGTACATTTAATGGTACAAACTGATTACTTACGCTTTCACGGTGCTTAAACCAGAGATCGTCAATTTCAGATGCAACTTACAACTGATTGTAATATTGCCACTCTCCATCAGTATGGAAAACTGCAGCGTAACAACCACATTTCAGATCATTTATCTTCGAAAAAGTCTCAAAGAACTCTGGGGCTGTTATCAATAGACAAAACATTGGATTTCAATGGTTAAAATATTTTGAAAACTCGGTTACTCAGAATTTTCATATACTCCACCTCTATTTCCACATGAAAATCTTTCAGCGTCGACGGTATAACTGTTAACATGACTCTAAAACTTGATAATTATCCCTTCAACATCTACGGGAAGTTGATCCGCAGCCGCCTGAATTGTGTTGCTGATCATATAAGCAACGCGTCCTACAACTATTGTCGGTATTTAAGTTGATCCTTAAGCTTGTCATAGACGTCTTGGCCTTCCCTAAGAGGGCCGCCAAAGTCCGTGTTCATATTATCTGCCGAATAAGAAGAGCAATGTGCATATAATATTTGATAAAAATTTCAAAAATTAATGTCGCGATGATTTCAGACGTATGTTTTTTTAACGGTTGTAGTCAAAAACAGAGGAAGAAGTTTTTTGTCTTGATGAGTCAAAGCATCGGAAAAAAATACGAGATACGAGAAATAGCCCAACAGAACACTGAATCAGAACATTCGTTTCAATCGGTAACGATTCCCAGATTCACAAATCACGAAAAAATTTTGGCTAATAGAGAAAACGATCTAGAACTAGCGACTAAGTTTTGACAAACGCGGGACGTTTCGCGGGACGTAATCTGACGCGGGACACTTTGCTGAAACGCGGGACTGTCCCGCGAAAAGCGGGACGTCTGGTCAGTTTATGCTAATGTAACCTAAAACTGAAAAAACAAATCACGTATATTTTACTTCCGGGCTTTCCAAGGTAGTTCCCACATGCAGGAATCGTGCATTTTTCTACTTGTGTTTGATTGTGCTCTCGAATTTCCATCTTTAATTCAACCATTGTCAACATTTTTTTAGTTTTCACTACTGAAAGAGGTAAATAAATAACATGTTATATATAAAATTGCGCAGAATTAAATTTCTTACAAACTCATCGCAACCAAATATTCTTTTATGATTATAACATTGTAATTTATGGAAAGAACTACAAACCTTCCATAAGCTCACATGGCAAATTTTTAAACCATCATCACTTTCACCGCAGCGCCGCCTAGGTGTAGATTTGTACGTTAGATCGCCAATTGGATGGTTCGTCCGATCAAACTCATCGCACTGTATCATGTTTCTATTTCAATTGAAAACTAGATTCCACTACACAAACACAAAGTATACGTTAGAGCGTATTCGGGCGGGTACCTCCCGTTGGTTCCCAGAGGTCATGATTCCCGGCAATTTCCTCCCCGCCAGCGGTAGAATTCTCTTGATCGTTGAAGCAGATTTGCGTTCTGTTCAAGTCTACGGTTAACGATTTGCACGTTTTCTGCCTTCTCTCTCTCCGCCTTTAGTCGGTCTGTTCCGATAAGATTTGAGAAATGGACTACGAAAATGCTTTTAGCGAGTTCACGATACAGGGCCTCCGACACAACGGAATGTGATTCGATTGGATTTATCATGAACTCAATTCGAGCATTTAATTACGCCTCCGAAGATATCAAATCAATTCGATCACTGTTATTACCTCAACTTATACTATTTCTCCCAAGCGCAAGCTCTTTGCACTCGGATCACGCAGAATCTCGGAAGCATCCTCAATGATGGCTAACCTCTCGGCATAGGGCAGCACTGGGTGGAATGGAAGGTTCAATGGCCTCGATTCTATCGTTCCATACAGAGCACAGGAAGAAGCCATTTTTATTTATAGACTCATAATTTACTCCGTACATCGCATTTATCATTACCGTTCAGCTCCACACAAGGGGCGGTCAAGATCTCACCCGCGAAACGTTGCGCCGCCGCGATGGTGAAGATGCTCAATTATGCGCGATCGCTGCCCTATTGTGGTCACGACTAGCGACGGGTCTTAGAAGCGCTGATGATCGGAGGCACCTTCGCCCGCCTGCACTCTGTGCCAGTCCACACCGCCACGACCCGAACACAAGCCAAGCGCATACCTCGGATGCGCGCTCGCATCTCTTTTTGCGGATCTTGGCCTGATTTAAAAATAGATCAGCCTCCGGGGGTCATTTGCGCGGGCTCCGTATCCGGTTCAGCACAGAAGCCACTCTGGTGCCTCCGAATAGGGAACGAAAATGCTGATTAGAACACACACCGGAATGGCATCTCAGGCAGCCAACCGGAGCAAAATTACCGCCAGGCCTGACTCTGGACAGAATTTCATGGGAAGGCAAAAGTCCTTTTATGGATATCGGAGCTATTGCATCGAGTTTTTTTCTACTGCTGTTTCTGCCCGCCGGTTGGCAACAATCTTCTCACAGATACGATTCTAGTCCATCGTTTGGATTGAATCGCGAAAACAATTGATTGCGATGCTTCACTGCGACGATTGAATCGAAATAATCCCACTATTTGTATTAAATTTCCAAAGTTCCAAAGTTATGAAGAATCTACATCCTCAAGCAACCGCTCCGCACTCTTACCAAATCACGCAAATCATGCACTGCAAGTCATGACTCACTCTCCGATCACTCCGAGCGGGGATTCCGTGGGAAGTGGAAGGGTCATTTTTAGCGACCCAACGGGGAGACAATGCAGTCGCCGCACTCCTGCTCCCTACCATCGCTGGGAATCTGCCCCATTCGTTCTGCTCGAGGCACAAGAGCAAGTCGGAGCTGTTTATACATAAATAAGCGAAATAAGTGCCCCTTTTAGTTCTCCCTTTCGCTTTCCCTCTGTCTAGCCTGCCACACCTCCCACCCACGAATCCAGAGTCAATCATCCTCCCAGCATATCTCCAGCATCTCGTCAGATCTAACCAGGAGGAGCCCGCAACGTGCATTGTTCTGTGTCGTTGCACGGACTGTAACTCATCAACGAGTCACGAACCGGGCGGTTGGAACAGTGAAAATGATTATAAATCATGACTAGTGACGTTACCACACACCCCCCGTCCCGACCATCAGTACAGTCTATATGTGGCCGAGCCGATGGTCGTCTTGGTGCAGAATAGAGTTCTTTATCTGGAAATATTTACACAATTATAGAAGCAGAAGAAATAGATTGTCAGAATGTCCTTTACTTGTAACACCGTAGAAAAAACATTTTTATTACGTTGTTTTTTCTTCAATGTTACCATCGGTAATAGCTATGACGCGTTTTACCTCTCGTATCAGTTCGTTTATATTACCTTTTTTGCTTGACCGTATTTTTTTTGCATAAATATATTCTCAACATTTTGGCCTAGGACTACGACTAACAGGACTATATATGGGATAAAATGAAATTATAAACACTGAACATGTAGGAAAAAATAAAGATTTCGAATGTTTATAACTCAACCATTTCCTAATAGATCGCAATGATGTTTGCATCACTTGATTGGAAATATTTCTACGAATAGTATTTTATTTCTCTTGAGATAGTCAATTTAAGGATTGTGAAATGTCATGCATTATCTAAACGCGCTGAATCCAAACGTTTTGATTTGTGCTCCTCAAATGACTCCGATCAAAAGGAGTAACCAAAGTAACAGCGGAATATAATTTGAATACAAGCGAAACATTGAATCGTAAGCCCCTCCCCTTGTGATTCTATTGTCGGTCAAATCAAATAAATTTGGCGGCTGCTTTCCGAAAACATCATTCATTTTCTAACCACGAAGCAGAGGTCATTGTTAATGATATTTTTATTTTTTTTATTTTTAAATATATCAATATTTTTAATCGTGGAATATAGTGGGTGAGCAACTAATTGGAATCGTAATTGGTCCAACTAGACCATCGCTTTGAAGGACGTATGCGACGGTGCGTTGTCGTGATGATACAGAACTTTATTCTTCGCCATATAGGGCCGTTTTTTCTATAATTCGTCGCTCAGTTTGTCCAATAACGCTGCATAATACTCTCCGGTGATTGTTTTTCCCTTCTGCAGGTGATCGATGAAGATTGTGTCATGCGCATCCCAAAAAAGCGGAGGCTAAAACCTTCCCGGCCGACCGTTGGTCTTTTGGCTGCTTTGGCCGGCTTTCGTGGTTTGTCAGACACACTGCAGACTTCCTATTGGACTCAAGAGTGTAGTTATGGATCGTGTCCAAAATGTCGTGCAAAATGTATCCCACTCGTTCTTTTGAAATGCCTACGAACTCAGCTAACTCGCGTAACTTCACTTTACGATAGTTCAAAACAAGTCGATGCACTTGTCTTACGATTTCTGAATTCGTAGCCTCTTTTGGCCTTCCAGAGCGAGGTAATTCTGCGGTGCATTTTAAATTCACTAAACCACCGATAACTGTTGTAACTGTTGAAGAAGTGGAACAACATTTCATCAACCACTGCATTGATTGTTCAGGAGTTTTACCCATCAAAAAACAATGTTTGATTAAAATACGATATTCCTCTTTTTCCATTTTGTTGATGGTAGTGACACTTAAAAAACTGAAGTTTGTGAACAAATCAACGAAATGTCATGAAACTTCACACATAAGCTAGTGATAGATGAACCTCTCGAAATGAATCTTGTTATTTTTTTTAGTGGCGCCATCTGTTGAAAAATCCCGGGACTTTTCAGAATATGTAGTACGCTAAGGCCACAGTATCAGGGTAACCACGAATATCATGATCAGCGGCGGGTAGCAGGAGCAGCACCCAACCAGCTTTAATTGTGTCCATCCAACGGACAACCAACACCCATCACTTTCGTGTAATCGATTCAGCACACAATAATGATGCCGTTATAAAATTGCCTGTGGCTGCAATCAGTTTATCTAAAAGAGTGCAGTGACAAAATAAGGACACAAATTTCAACATATGGCTGTTGTTCTCGCGAATCCATCGGAGCTTTTCAGGGCCACCAAATCTTCGACAAAAAAATCCTCAGATCATTGTGTCTGCCACAAAAGAAGTATACAGTGTCGGACAAAACATTAAGAAAACTTTGAGAAAAAATAATCCAATCCAGTGGTTTAATCCATTTATAATATTTTTTTTATCCCATTTATTTATTTTAGGCTCATTAGTATTTTAGCCGAATTTTAATCGTGTACATGTCACATGGTTATCATATCTATAATTATAGCACATTACACAGTTGCCATTCGCCAGTATTCCTTCTATACCATTGCATATGGTACATTTACACAGTAGCCATTTAGGCGTAAGAGTATTCTTTCTGTTCTTCCATTATCCAGTTAGACCACCGGACAGCGGAGACAGTTGATATGATCATTGTTGAGTTATTTATAGAACAGCAGCCCGATGTGTCTTGCAGAGCAGAGCAGTTGTATGAATGAATCGATCTTGTTTCGACCGTGGATCGATCTCCATCGCTGATGATTGTTGCGTGGACGTAGCTATTCTGTAACAACACAAAGATGGTCAATGAGGGCCCTGAGTTTTGAACGAACTCACGAGCTTACTAAGCGAACGCACAACCAATGTGTAATTTATTTATTCGGAGAAATTTATAACACCTGTAGTTTTAACAATAGTCATTCAACTAAAACGACGCGACAAAATTCAAGACCAGTTCCTCGTTTCGACTGTTTTGTGTGTTGATTTTTGAAGAATATTGATAGTTTCTCGGTGGTATTTTGTGATTTTTCGGATCCTGATAAGTATTTAGCATGTAAACAAGAGGTATGTAAGGTTCAGTCAAAGAAAAAAGGGTCGCGCGCCGTTGGCACTGAAAAATTTTCTACGATCCATTTTCTTTTTTAACATCATGCGTGATGGAAGCCTAAAGAAGTTTTAATCACTCACGTTTAAAATTCAATTTGCTCAGGACAGAAAACACTTCTTGGATGGCACTAACGTTTCAGTGAAACTTTTGCCTTCTCAACGTAGCATTACTTGCGTTATTTTAATTAGTAGTTCTGGTTGAGATTTCTATGTCCAACAACACGCCTTGAATTTACTATGGAGTGGCAAGCTCTAGAATACGCGTGACCACAGTGCAAGCCGGAAAAATTTTCTTCGACGAAAAATCCTCCGGCCAATCAACGAAAATCCAACCCGAACCCCCGGCATGATAGTGTGGAACGCTAACCACTCGGCCACGAGAACACGACGAAAAACCCAGTGTAGTTGAAATTGGCTGAATCTCCGCAATAAATATTGCGAAAAAACCGCTATCAGTCTAACGGCTATGAGAGATTTGGTTCCGATCTTCTAAATGGTCTTTTTCAAGGCTAGATGCGAATGAACTTAAAATTGAACGAAAACACAGTTTTCGCCAGTTATTGCTCTGCTTTCGTGCAGACGGTTCGCACTCAAATCGTTTGCTTCGGAATGCATGCACAATGCAAACTCAGTGCAGAGTGTGCATTGAAACAATGGAAACAATTTGAAACATATGATCCGCTTGTGTATTGTTCTCGTAAGGATCCGAACCATCGAACCATAGAGTACTTGCTGTGAATACTGTTTGCAGCATCTTTCGATCGGAAACTAAATCAATATTCCAATATAATTCCACCAAACAAAAGTAACTTCATAGACATTCCCTGGGTTCTATGAATTCTCATAACAGTTCGGCTGAAATGTTCATAAGGTTGACATCTAGATGGCGCCTCTTTCAAAAATCTACTTGACCATCACAAAGCACCATCCTTCAATGGGTACGTGTCAGAATTTGACAGCAATCGGTCGATTGGTTCGTGAGTTATTGAGAGTAAAACAACTTTCATTATTGTGGAAAAAATGGAAAAATCACAATTCAATGAAAATGATGGCAAAATTGCATGAATTGGGCTTCGAATTGCTTCCACATCCACTGTATTCTCCAGATATGGCCCCAGCGACTATTTTCTGTTCGCAGACCTGAAGTGAATGCTCGCTGGCGAGAAATTTAAGTCCGATGATGAAGGGATTACCGAGCAGAGGCCTATTTTGGAAAAACCGAAAGATAAAAATGGTATCGAAAAGTTTCAAGATCGCTATAATCGCTGTATCGCTCTCGAAGGCAATTATGTTGAATAATAAAATTTAATTTTGCAAAATATATATTTATTATGAAACCTTTTTTTTAAATCTTTCCACTGCCTTAAAATAAAAAAAAATTACTTTATCCAAAGCAATCTCCTTCGATATCTATACATTTTATTACGTCTCTAAGAATATTTTGGATGCCACACCAAAAAAACTGCTTCTCTTTAGAAGCTAACCATTCAAGCCATTTTCCTAAATTTTCGTAAGAATTGAAACACAGCTCAGCAAGTGTGTGGTAGTGGGGATGAACCAAGTCAGGTAAGTAAGGTAAAACAACTTCCCAACCAAATAACTCAATCGTTTCCTTAACCAGTTTTGCAATGTGTGATGCTCTGATGGAAAAAATGACTTCCTTTTGTACCTGACGGGAAGCATTTTACATGTGATTTTCTGGTTTGAAATATAATTGCAGCTCACCGTCCTCGAACTTTTTCTGAGGTTTTCCACGCTCTTTGATTGTCACATCAAATCAACACGTTTTGAACCACTCAAATCACTGTCATTCTCTGAAATCATGTTCACAGTAAACTTCGACTAGCATTCGATTCCATTCTTCAGCAGTTCTTCCAAATGGTAGAAGAAAATCAATGTTGATCGCAAATAGTACTTTTCAAGCAAAAGTCGACATGTTCAAATTCATGTTTTCATGTTCATATTCAGGAAGAAGTATAGTAAAACCTTGATTATCTGCGAGCGGATGATCCGCGGTGCGGATTATCCGCGTATGCGAGATCCCTAGTGATTTTGTGAGTGAGTGGTAGAGTCTTGCTCGTTTGACTTAGTCATGGCTTTCACATCATCTGATCACTGATGTACACGACCTTACAGATGGATAGTTCAATGAATTCTGTATTGATAAAACATAGTTTTCATGCTGAAAAAAAATAAAAAAATACATATTTTTTGATATCGCAAATTAAAATTTTATTTTGTAAATAAAAAAAAGAGTACTAATTTTTCTTTTCAGTGTATATTTTTTTCAAATTAAGCCCACAATACTCTATAACTCTTTCTAACACACTATTTCGGTACGACTCATATTTTTTTAGATATAAATTATCAAAGATTTCTCATACTCAAATCGATACGCTCTTTTCAGAAGTTACGCTTGAGTCAAAAAATGAACCATGATGATGTATTTGGAGAAGTAAATATAAAAAGGGATTATTCACTATGAAAAAGACAATAAATTAGAAATATTTTTTTTTAATATTTCGAGAATGGCTACTTTTAGAAGGAGATTGATAATAACCTTTATTGTTTTAAATCACATCAGGATTCATAATTTGTGGCTAAAAATGATTGTTAACATACCAAAATTCGAAGTTTCGAAAATTCCTAAAAATTCGATGTTCTACAAAGTTCGTCAAAAATAGTTTTACCATCTTGGGCCCCTTTTTTTAATTTTCTGCATGACTTCTATTTTGTATGAAAAAATTTAAAAAAATTAAAAAATATGTATTTTGGATATTGCAAATTGAATTTTTATTTTGTAAATAAAAAAATGAGTAATATTTTTTTTCTCAGTGTATATTTTTTTCATATTCAACCATCAATACTCTATAACTCTTTCTAAGACACTATTTCGGTACGACTCATAGTTTTTGAGATATAAATTATCAAAGATTTCTCTTACTTAAATCGATACGCCCTTTTCAAAAGTTATGCTTGAGTCAAAAGATTTCCAATTGCTGTGGAAAACTCATATTTCCTCTAACCCAAACGGAATACACACTTTTATTCGAATCAAAAATACTCATGTTTTGTCATTTGTCGATTTCATTTGGAACTGCTGTTATGCATTATACCCAATAAATATTCTACAACTACAACTACAACTTAATACAACTACAACTACAACTTAATTTATACATTTCATTGAACAATATTCTAAAATAGTAGTGAGTAATTTGTCGGTCTGTGAGACCGATGCGCGTGTATAGGAAGGTTAAGTGTGTGTAGTTTTTTGACTCCGAAGCAACGAGTCCTTAAATGCGCCACAATCTGTGAAAAAAAGTTGATGGGTCTGAGCCTAGGGGCACGGATAGGATCTTGACATAGGACTGTGATTGTGTGTAGTAATTGCATTTAAATTGAGTTTTTCATTGTTCAAAATCTGTATTTTTTCTGATACATCATATCGATGCCCTGGAAAAACCGTTTCCTGTATGTACTTGTATCCTTTAAACGGGTCTGATGACATAACGTGGTAGAATTCAGTACCGCATTCTGTTCAAAAGTGTACACAAAAATACCATTAAAGCCATTACTACCTTTTTCTTCTGTTTATTCAATCATGCAATAGAAGGCAAATAGTCATCATGTACCATTTTTAAACACAAGTCTAAATAGTTAAGACCTACATAAATATAAGACTGAGTCAATATATGACTACAAAAATATATTATAGATAAAAATAGCATTATCTCCTTCGTTACCACGTTGTCCGGAACATGGTTTGTAATAACTGTATAGCTCTGTAAGATTGCGACTACTCAAGCTATCATAATCTGATTTACGTGGGTTTTTTGGATTTTTACATAACCAAACAACATACTAGATATTATGATATCCTGGACCATAATTACACAAATTGTTAGTAGTGAGACCTACACGATAAAAACATGAATTGAGCACAAATTGATTGGACAATATACAATATAATATAAAATTAATGCCTATTATCGGAAAATGGAGAACAATTCATTTCACGCATCAACTCACATTATGAGCTAACGCCCGAATTTAGGCAAAAAGATTGCTCGTTGCGTCTGGGAGGAAGCGAGTGGATAGTGCAATCGAAAGAAAACATACCCAATTAAATCGTCAAATTGTTAACTTTTTACTAATTCAATTTTTTACTATATTCACTGTTCAAGTTTCAAGCAAAAAAAATCTGGATAAATTTCCTGTCTAATGATACAGCGTGGGCCATTTAAAGTGGAAGCATCTGGCAACCCCATAACTTTTGACAGAGATGTCAGATTAACAAATGTCATACCGCGTTGGAAGCGTCATTTCAGTACAATTTTAACCATGGAACAATACACACCTAAACAACGCGCTGAAATTGTTCAGCTGTACATTCAAAATAACTTCTCAATTGTGTTAACTAAACGTGCGTGGAAAAATAAAAATAAAGTTAAAACATCGCCAGGAGACAACACTATAGTCGATTATATGCCAAATTTATATCTGGTAGTGTTGGTAATGCCAGTCATCTGTCCAGACAACGACCAAGACGTTTCGACGAGAATATTGATGCCGTTCGAGCCAGTGTTGCAGAGACTCCATCGACATCAGATCGCCATCGTTCGCAAGAGTTAGGCATCGCTCGAACCACTCTCCGACGCATAATTCGTGTTGATTTGAAAATGTTTCCGTATAATGCCATACAGCGGCTGCCACGACCAAATTATTGCGCGAAATGTTCCCCGGAAGATTAATATCGAAAAACGGCGATTATGACTGGCCACCGAGATCACCTGATTTGACGCCTCCTGACTTTTTTTATGGGGATATTTAAAATCCAAGGTATACACTGGTAAACCAAGGACCCTGGCTGCGCTGAAAGACAATATCCGACAAGAAATTGCTGCCATATCGGCCGAAACATTGGGCAAAGTGATGGAAAATGCCGAAAAAAGGGCACATTTTGCGGTCAACGAGATATCATAAACAAAAAGTAGTTAGAACAAATCTCCTTGGACCGAAATAAATGAATTTCAAAAAAAAAAATTAAAATTCCACTTCTTTACTTTGCTATTGCAAAAACAAATCCTTCCACTTTAAATGGCCCACCCTGTATATAACACAACATATTACATTTTTCGTAGAGTGACCCCCTATATAGAAATCAAAAGGTTTCCATGTGAATGGAAAATCCTGGTATCTGATTCGTTACGCACAATCACCGGTGAGAAGAACCACACTAAAAGGCTCTACTTAAAGCATCGGAAATAAGGAAATACAAGTTAGGAAATCTGGAAGCAGATATGCCAACGTAAGAAAGTACAATTTGCTAGAAGCTCCTGCCAACCTGCAAGTCATGGTGGGTGGTGGAGGGCGTTGTTCCTAACGGCATGAGCTGTTTATTAAGTGTAGTCAAATTGCTATAAGGAAGAAATATCGTATTGATAATTCATTTGCAAGAAATGAAGCGAATTGACACAGCCTCAGTCTCTCTGGCACCGCATCCATTCCGAAAACCTCTGCCCACAGTGGTTTGGTGGTTTCGCCAAAAAGAAAGCACCAAACTGAACCCGAACTGAAAACCCACCAAAATGCAAAGGCACCAATGTTGTTCGCCGTAAAGTAGTACTTCTTCGTCTTAATTGAAACTTTTCCCTCCGCCGATTTACATTTTTGTGTGTTTCTTCATTACTCCTAGACCCTCCGCAAGACCGGAATAATAGCTTGCATGTTGCAATTACATCACGTTCAAACGAATGCCTACGAGGGTATTGGAGCGAGTAATTATTTGCTATTAGAAGTATTACGGATCCATCACACATTACCCCCAATAGCATGTTTGCGAGTTACACGATTCTAAGTCCAACGAATCCAACGGCAAAGGGCATTTTGATGAAACGATAATCGCTGTTACCGTTGGCTATTTAAGTGGAACCTGTGTTTGATCTTCTTGTTAATTGAAACAAAACAATTTATCTCGCAGTAATATTAAACGAAATTATTATCATTAAGTTAACATTAATTCTTTCTTATCATCCAACGCGATTAGTAGATATCGTTGATAGAATTTGGAAAGAAAATCAATCCCTAATCACCACATTAAAACAGTACGTATTTTTACGCTCACTTACAGATCGATGACCGAACCTTAAATAATTCCCTGGAAATGACCAAGTCATGCAAAGTGACCCCACTAAACGGGTGGCCCCTGACGGCCATATCATGACTAATGCAGACAAAATCGGTTTGAAATGTTTCTCATTCTTTGAATTTCGCCCTTCGAGCACTGCCACCGAAAAAGGTTTTGTGAGAGGATTAAGTTCAGATGTTCCATTCTAACTGAAACCAATCATCCGAAGCGACGGATTGAGAAGCATGAAAAACTTTTCGCCCGGAGCAGCGGCAGTCGTTTTACTTTCGTCTGTTCCTTTCTGTAGGCTTTCAGAATCTATACTCGAAGCAGGGGCCTCAAACAGAACGGGGAAGGCTGGAAAGGAAAAATATAACATTGTTTATGTTCATGTGAACACAGTTTACGATTATTTGAGCGGCGGAGTCATTCAAATAATTAGAAAAATTAAATCATTTTATTAGTGTTATTGTGTGCAATTTCTTCGGTCGATTATATTCCATCCACTTAACCATTCATTAACGCCATTAATTACGCCATTCGAATACTTCCTACAGAAATCAATTATCGTTGCGGTAGTTTAGGTTATGCGCAATCCTTTGTTCGATTTCGTCGAGTAAATCACAAACTGCGGTTTAGTTGTAATGTAATTTTTTGCTTTTTATATTCTGTGTTCACAAAAATCGGTTGCATGGATGGAACAGGAAGGAAGGAAGGAAGGTCTTGTATTAGAGAGACTTTAAACTTTTGCAGTTCATTCGTCTCTAGCCTTGAGAAAGGCCCTTTGAAAACTCTACTCTATTTACTCCAGCGCTACCACCTCCACCCTCTTGCCTTGAGAAAGGCACTCGATCCCTCGCCGTCCAGCTCGTCCAGCAACGATGTTGTCCAGTCGGTGTCCACACAAAGAATGTGATGGAACAGGGCAAGACTCTAACTCATTTATAGGCATTCACATACAAAATCTGCAAGTATATATTAATTCGGTTGAGTTTCAACAAATGAAGGGATTACTTACAAAATTTTATGACTATACAATTTTTGCTATGCGTTTAGACTTATGTTTTACTAGCTTTAGAAAATTAAGTTTCAATATAATTCGCTGTTCGAATTCAGTTTAGTTATTTTGATTATATTGAATTTACCATGTAGTGTCTCATTCCATCTCGTAAACACTTTGGTCTGCATGACTTTTATCAGTGGGCTTTTGTTTTGTTATCAACGTTGACGGCATTGAGCTTCGTTTACGAGTTTAGGGGAGCGTCAAAGGTAATAGGCCTCATTCCCGTATACACTTCACGGTGAAAACGAAATGAACGGTACGCCATTGAACTACTTTTTACTACGAATTAGCGAAGCGTCAAGAATAATAATGGGTTTTCAGGTAGAATGAGCACCTTTCAAATAGAAATTATGAATGAAAATTAACTTCTCCGTATTAAAATAGTTCAACGTGAAAGGAAAACTTTATTTTCTTCATGTGGTAAAATAATCTCTCAAAAAAATTGTATCTGAAGATAATTTTATATTATAACGATAAGTTCTAGTGGAAAACTAATTTTGTATCCAGATACCGTACCGTTGTCATCGCGGATACACTTCATTTCGTTTTCACCGTGAAGTGTATACGGGAATAAGATCCAACAATTGATTTTCTAGTTGAATGAACACGTTTTTAAAATTAAAATTTAGAATGAAAATTAACTTTTCCGTATCAAATTAGTATTCTATTCAAATGAGAAACACTTTTTTTTGCAGGTGGTGAAAAAATATCATACAAAAATTGTTTTTGAAGACAATTTTATATTACAATGAAATGTTTCAGTAAAAATTTCAGAAATATATAGCAGCCGTTCCGTGCCAAACCGATATAGTGGTTCTCAGATTTTCGCGAAAAGTGGTAGTTCTGATGTTCATCGCAAAACATTAGAGCCATATTTTTTATTTTTTTATTAGGGTGCCCATTTCCATTTTAGGGTGGTACGAAAATTCAACTTTTTCCCCTTTTTTTCGAAAATGACATTTTTTCAAAAATAACTGTTGAACTACTGGAACGATTCAGATGATCAACATATCCAATTAAAGCCAATTAGCTAGTTTTCCTTGGAAAAATACAAAAAAAAATGTTTTTTTTTTTAATTATTGATTGTGTTTATTTTTTGCTGTTTACATGGTTAGAGGGCGCTATATTTTTTTTGTTGAAAGCTGAGTTTTTTACACAACATATCCAAAAATCAAAAAGGCTTTTTTGCTCTTGAGTCATGATATTTCAAAGTTAACCGATGGTCCCACAAATCAACTTTTCCCCTTTTTCCACACAAAAATTCATTACTTTTGAACTAGTGAACCAATTCAGTGATTGACATATGAAATTCAAGCCTGTGATAGTACTCTTTAAAAAAATATTAAATTTTGAAATTGAATTTTGTCTTTGTAGTTATTAATTGTATTTTTTTTATAGTTTACTCGGTTAAAGACAGAGAGTGCTATATTTTCAAATGTTTTTTTTGTAAGTTGAGGTTTTTTACATAACATATCCAGAAATCAGAGAGGGCAACAGAACAAAAAATAAAGCCTGTCTGATTGTTGGATATGTTATGAAAAAAAACCTCAGCTTTCAACAAAAATATAAAAAAATATATAGCGCCCTCCAGTCCAAAGACATTTCAACAGCAAAAAACAAATACAATCAATAATTACAAAAACAAAATCTTAAAAAGGACAAATTTTATTTTTCCAACCGCCCTAAAATGGAAATGAGCACCATAATGAAAAAAAATTAAAAGAACGAGTCTAATATTTGCGATGAGGAACATCGCCAAAATTAGCAATTTTCGCGAAAATCTGACAACAACGGTATCGGTTTGTCGTGGAATCGCTGATATACATCTTGAAAATACTCGCAGACAAAAGCTTTGCCGTAAAACAGCTAAAAACGAGAAATAAGTAACATTCTCGGCTATAAAATGTCCGACAGCAGGAAGTTGTCTGCAAATATGGACATTAGGGTGCCAATTAAAATGGTCATCTCGAATTTCAAAAAGTTACCCCATAAAAAATGTTCACCACCTCGAAAAAACACCCTATGCAAAATATCAGCTCAATCGGGCTTAAGGGAGAGTGGCGCAAAGCGGTTAAAGTTTGAGTTTTTTGAAAATCGAAAAATCACCCAAGGTGAAGTAAAGGAAATCAGGGTTTTCCATTTTTTTTTTTTTGATGCCAAATGTCTTGAAATAGCACGAAAGTGTCATCTCGGAAAAAAAATTATCATCAAAAATCGGCACTCTGGGACTCTGGGATCATTTCGGAATACGAAATAAAAATATTTATCTCGATTTTGCATTCGAAAATTGCTACGAAATGTTGATTTGCACGATAATATACCCTATGCAAAATATTAGCCCAATCGGACTTCATTTACTGGTGTCACAAACGTTAAAATTTGAGTTTTTTTGAAAAACGAAAAATCATCGGAAATCGAGGTTTTAAAAAATAGTTTTTGATGCCAAATGTCATAAAATTGCATTACTCGTCGAGATTTACAGTTATCTCGCTTCATGCAACTTTAAGACATTTGGAATCAAATTTTTTTTTTCGAAAACCCCGATTTCCTTTACTCCCCCTTGGGGAGTAAAGATTGATTTTTCGATTTTCAAAAAACTCAAACTTTGACCGCTTTGCGCCACTCTCCCTTAAGTCCGATTGAGCTGAAATTTAGCATAGGATGTTTTTTCAAGTTGGTGAACATTTTGTATAGAGTAACTTTTTGAAATGTTAGGGTCGATTTTTTTCCATACATTCATTGGCACCCTAATGGACATGTAGGAATTCGGAAGTGGGTCAAACTTTTGGAGATTAAATTAAATATAACACCTCCATGCTTGTAGTCCAAACATTGTTCTTTTTTTTCTTGTTATTTATTTGTTCTTTCTCTCACAACCCCAATTAGGCAGTAGGTTCGTAGAATAACCAATCAAAGAACAAATACAATGAATACGTGCTCTTTTTTGTGTTCACTTCATTAAAGTTCCAGAGAAGAAGCCATTATATGATGTTATTATTTTTCGGATGAAGCGATTAAGGACAGACTTTCTGATAATGCGAATGCAACGTTCAGTACATCGATCTCAAGTCGTACGTTAGCAATCGGGAATAAGGTTACCTTCGTTCGACATGCAAACGTGTTCTGGTTGTCTAAATCCGAACACATATGTTTGATAGCTGCAATGAAACCCAGTAAACCAGTGCTTCTTATCTCTCATTACACTTTCATGTTCCCTCACACCACAATGGTCACATTTCTCTCCGAACGGTTCAATATCAATAAATGCATTTTCTGACATACTTTTCACATATCTTATTCCAGAACGTGAGAAAATGCTTTTGCTCGGCTTCCAGCGGTTAACCATTTCTGACATGACGTAATCGAACCCGTGTTACTCTGGTCTTGCGAAAAAAATCACCAGTGGTTACAAATACGAAACAGATGCCCACAATCAGATCCAATATATTTGGGTGACTTGTAGAATCGCGCCATGGATATGGAATCTTCTTCATCGATAGAATGAATGAAGAAAAAACCAGTCCGCCCAGCTCCACCGCTGCAAAGGAATCGATTATCACTTTGCTCTGATCTAGCGGCCAATGTTGAGCATATTGAAGAGTCCCGGCCATCCGCCGCGATTCATCATTATAGCTTATTGTAATGGACGGCATGAGACCATAAATTTTCAACGCCTCGATAACGGTTCCCGTGCTTCAAAGTGCTTTATTATACCCAGCCCCAGAAGCAACTCTTCGGACGTCGTCAGGAGGGGCCAACAGTCACACACTGGACTTGGCCCCGATTCGTCGGCGTAACTTTAATTTTCGGGAAGTTTGTTTCTTTGGTTGAGTGTTTTGGGACGGTTGTGCATAAACTGCCAATTAGTGGGTTCTATTATCGCCGACTCGATCGGTACCAATTAGGTGTCGTACCAAATCGATCTTCTCGATAGCTACTGTGATTTTAAGGATACCGTTACTCTTCGTTGGTCGTTTCACCCAACAACAACGGTAGCATTTGTAATTTTGCACTATATTCCACCACGATTGTTTGACCATTTTGCTCACGTTCCTTCCTTCCCCAAGGCAGCAGGGTACCTCGGAGGAGGGCTTCGTCTAGCCATGTTGGGTAGCATATACATACTCACAAATGCGGTCCACCGGTGATAATGGTTGGCGTCTAATTGAGATGCGTTCGCTCGTTTGTTTCCTGCAGCAATGGTTGTTTCGTTCCAGCAGCACAAAGCTGCAACCCAAACCCAAAGCAATGTTCTTGAGGTTGTGCAAACGATTAACTGTTGTTTGTGAGCAAACGAGCATTGGTTTCAGTGCTTGCTTCTAACATGATTCTCTCCTCAGCAGCGAACATGTTTATTACAATTTAAAGAATGTTACATTTTTGCACGGAGCTGTGCATCCATGAGAAGGGGGAAATAATTGCCACAGTGAATGTGGTGAGTGTAACATCATTCTGCTAAGAAAGTATGATACAAAATTACAGGTTAAATTATGAAGCCACTAGGATGGGGATGAGACTAACAATTCATGGAGGAATAGTACAAGATAAGTCCAGAGTTGTGTTTTGTCTGATGACAAGTGAAACGCCACGTGTTTCGTGTGAACAGTTAATTATCGCCTCTTCTACAAGGCTTCCAAATGTCCTTCGAGGTTTGTGGATGAGAAACGAATCGAGAGGAGCATCAAGAGAGAGAAGTCGAGTTTTTCTCTAGAGATAGATAGAGAAAATTGGGATGTTTATGATAGCGACGATGAGGGAAAGATCGATAACGCGACCTCATCGACTCAAGCGGCACGATACGGGTGACAAATATTGATGCTGATATGCGTCAATTATCGACACGTTGTGTGTTTTCATATTCGCAGTCGAAACCGAATTAAAACCTTTATCAGGGATCTGACTTTGTGTCTCCATTGTTTTGAAGCATGTGTGCTGCAACCGAAAACTTTTTCTAAAATAATAAAAACATGTACATAGTATAGTAATGCATCGAAATCCGGACGCTTAAGCGCTTACGAATATAACTTCAACTACTTAAAAATATTGACATATCATAGCACTGACAATTAACGTTTCTATGGAATTAAAAGGCCTTCATCTATGTTATGAATCACAGAACTCCATAAACTCATGTTATATTTGTTCAAAATTTGAAATTTCTTTCATCGTGTCGTGATCTTAAATCCGAACACGCGTTTTCTTTGCATTTTTTTGAGAGAAATTATTAATTAATTATTGTAGAACTTATTAACGAGTGCGTCATAAGCAGCGGAACTAAATGGAAACGGGCGCCATTGATATATATTTTCAAAACCTTATCAATATGGGTATACTTATAGTGATGAGATTTGAAAAAAAAAATATATATATGGCGTCATTTTGTGCTGGCGGCCATTTTGGATTTGAATTTTTCATAAATAACTGTGTTCTACTAGTCAAGCCCTATCGTTTGATACCCATATTGATGGGGTGAATTTAAAATATGAAATCCGCCGAAATAGCGGTCGCCATTTTGAATTTTCGAGATTATGAAATACGCAGTTTTATAATGACTGCAGAGATAAAGGTGTGTTCCAAATTTCAGATCAATCGATCAACAGGAAGGGGGTTACATTTGAGGGGCTTAGAATGAAAGAGGTGTAAGTGATTTGATCGATTTCTCTATATCGACTCTCTCTTTTGGTCTTAACTTAGCTGCAAACTCATTCCCAGCTGTATTTGACAACGTTGAAGATACATGAGAACCTCATCTGTCGGATTCTATAGCAAACTCAAATTGTAACGTTTTTGCAGTTGAGTTATTAACTAAAGAAAAAGTTGATGAAGAGAAATCGATCGAGTCACTTACACCCCTTGCATTCTAAACCCCTCATTTCTATTAATGTGGGACAGCGCTACAGACAAAGTTACAAAGTTACCCACGTACGTACAAACGGGTCATTTAATCGACCCCGTCCTGTATACCGAAGAGTTTTTCGGTTTCCCGGATCGAAAATCTTTGCTCCATACTCCCTACTCCATACTAAGGCATCTAACATACCCTTATGCAACTCCTTCAATGAGAAATTTAATCGTCAACTTTTGACCGTCCGGATTTAAAATCATTTTCTGAATGTGCTTTTTATTCCGGACATGGGTTTGTGAAATTAATATTGATTTTTGATTTTCAACATTTTTTTGTTAACAGCTAGGTACCATGTTTGACACTAAACTAAATTAACACAATAGTAACTATCAGTCACATCAATTTAACATGCAAAAAATGTCATGGTTTTGGTATAATATTGAATGTAATGAAAAAGTGTTCGGATAAAAAAGCGTCCGGATTCAGAAGCATCACTGTGCTACACAATAACAACATACATCACAACATGACGCGAATCATCATTACATTACACGACAAGCAGAGCACTTATTACGAACTCGAGCAACATCTAGCACTGCACAATGGGCCAGGAGATGCATTTAAGTGGAAATTAGCATTTAGAGCTCGACGGTTATTCTCTAGACAAAAACTGTCTTCGAAAAAGTTTTTACATATGATAGAGCGCTGTAGTCCTTTTAGACTTTTAGAGCTTATCATTACCAACATTTTGCGATGCAGAATTCGTCAATATCTTAATCCTGCTCAAAGTTATTGATGGGTTTTCACCCAAAAACTCATGATTTCAATTTTAATTTACTCTAACACATAAAAAAAAAAAAAAAAAGATAACATAGTTTTCGAAATCACAGATCATGTAGGGTGAACTATGTTCTTTCAAATTCCGCCAAAAAATTTTGTTTATGGTTGCTCCATAAAGAATGACAAGCAATTGCAGAGAGCGTATTTTTTGGGTAGAAATATCAATAACTTTGAGTGAAGTTGAGATTTTGACATCGCAAAACGTTACAAAAAGTTACATACAAACGAAGACAGTTTGTATGTAGAATTTGAAATATAAAAGTTAGAGTATAAAAACTCTTTTTTTTATGATGACGACGCTACGCAACTTAGAAAAAAGGTGCTATATCGGTTATTTCAAGAGATAGAAAAAAAACTTTGTTCACAAAGATGTCTCAAATAACTGGGACTACAACACTGTCGAACTATGTTTTTCTGTATCTATAAAGATAAGAAAGTTATATTTTTTATTTCATCGACAATTTTGGTCACCCTATTTTTGATAATATGAAAATGAGCGCTCTATCATATGTAACAACTTTGTCGAAGACAGTTCTTGTCTAGAGAATAACCGTCGAGCTCTAAATGCTAATTTCCACTTAAATGCATCTCCTGGACCATTGTGCATTGGTCAACAGCGTTTTCTTTATCATGATCCATTTCAATTCAACACTCTACCTTCGCTTATCAGAACGATAACTAGTACAGATTTGTCTAGGACAAATCTGCGATTGCATCTGAAGACAAAAATAAGCTCTTCTCTGATATAAATGTTTAAACATATTAATGTAGACAGATAGACAGACAGACAAAAATGTAGACAGACAGACAAAAATGTAGACAGACAATAGTATTATCTCTCCTTTTTAATAAAAACAATGATTAGTTATATGTGTCATCTTTTTGGATCCTTTGAAAAAATATCATTTCACTGGGATCCAAAGTTATAAATTTTTATGGTTTTGTCCTCTTACCTCTAAGTGTTGTAGTGTCCTGTATAAAAAAGGTAACCAACTCTAGGAAGCTGGAGTATGAGTTCCTTAGAGATGGGAGTGAGAGGAGGGTATTAAAAAAATAATAACAAAAAATAAAAAATAAAAAGCAGAAAGGATGCAGGAAAAATACACATGGCTGCAAAAACCAGACCATCATCGACGCAGCCATTTTCGGCCAAGCGGTATATAACCAGCGGAACCTAAGTATGGCCTATATAGACTATAGGAAGGCATACGACTCCATACCTCACTCGTTTCTCGTCCGGGTATTGGGGCTCTATAAAATTGATCTCGGCGTCGTTAGGTTTCTGCAGCATGCGATGAGGCAGTGGAGCACGTCTCTGCACCTTAGTGATGGGGAAAATGTGTTGCGGTCTAGAACGCTGCAGATAAAGAGAGGGATATTCCAAGGCGACTCTTTCAGCCCGCTTTGGTTTTGTCTGGCACTGAACCCCCTCAGTAGGACGCTCAATAGAAACGGTCATGGCTATAAAATAAGGTATGGCGACAGCGCCCACGTAGAGGTGACCCATACCTTTTACATGGACGATCTCAAGGTCTACACTGATTCACGTCAGCGTCTAGGTGTAGCTATCCGGGTTGTCGAAATATAAGCAGGGAAATCGGCATGGAGTTCGGCATCGACAAGTGCCGCTGTGTCCATCTGCTAAAAGGACAACTCACCGAATCCGAAGGCTACGAGGTCTATGACGGCGAGTTTATTGAAGACATGATTCGTGACGAATCCTACAAATACCTTGGATTCCGACAGCTCACCGGGATCGCCACTCCGACATCAAGACGGAGCTGCGAGACAAGTTCTTGAGTCGAGTGAACTGTGTCCTGAGGACTTTCCTCAACGCGAGGAACATGGAACGCGCGATTAACACATTCGCGGTTCCCCACGCAAAAAAGGGGGACTTGGAATACTTCGTAGAACGCGCCAACCAAAACGCGCTATACCGGACTGTCTGCGCCGCTGACAGAGGATACGGTGCTCTGCACTTGGCGCATGCGGAGTACCAACTCAACTGCAATCTGCAGACAGTGGAGGAGAAGATTGCAGCTTGGATGAAGAAGGCAGTGCATGGTGCCCACCCCCATCAACTGGATCAGTCACACGTCGACAAGGCCGCATCTAATCTGTGGCTAACGCGTGATGAACTCTCTTCAGTAGTAGAAGCCCACATGATAGCCATCCAGGACAGGATAATTCCGACTAGACACTGCATTTCATGACATTTGCCGGATGTGCCATCAACCAGGTGAAAACAGCACATTATGGGAGACTGTCCCGTTTGTTGTTACGATATAAAAATTGGAAAACATAGGAGTAAAATAGGGAAATATGGAAAAAATGTTCATATGGTTATACGAGGGTCACTATTTATATTTCGGGAATTGGCAACACTGATGTCATGTGAGTCCATCTGACGGTTCCATCGTAAAGTTTGACATTTTTGACGATATACGTACTCAGAACATTTTGTCATACGGACGCTATTTGTTTATTTTATATTTAGTTGAAAGTTTGGTCTCGGCAAAAAAATGGAACTGAATCGTAACCATTTTCGTGCGATGATTTTTTACGACTTTCGACGTGGATTATCACAACAAGAGTGCGTCAATTAAGTTTGACTTTTGGCGATGAAGCTCCATCAAAAACCACTGTGTATCGCTGGTATAGTGAATTCAATCGTGGTCGTAGTTCGCTGTCCGACGAGTTTCGTGAAGGTCGTCCAAAATCGACTGTAGTGCCAGAAAACATCGATGCTGTGCACGAAATGATTAAGCAAGATCGTCATGTAACCTATTGTGAGATTGAGGCATCCCTAAGCATTAGTTCCACCAGCATATATGCGATTTTACATGAACACTTAGTTGTGCGAAAATTATGTTCACGTTGGATCCCACATAATTTGACAATCGCTCAAAAAAAAGGCTCGTGTCGATTGGAATAAATGCTTTGAAAATTGGTTTAAGCGCATGCAAAAGTGTATCGATCATCGTGGCGAGTACTTTGAAAAACAATAAAAATATATTCGCAGCATAACTATTTGTTTTTGTTCCTATTCCCGAAATATAAATAGTGACCCTCGTAGTACATTTCTGAAATTGAGCTTCAAATGAAAATCGACTATTCCATATTAAATATGTGTTCTATGTGATGAAAACACTTTTTTTTTGTAAATCTCAACCATGCAACCATAATGTGCCACAACAAAACGTGGCGGATTACAGCTAGTATTCTATATAAGTGTTGGCTTTTCTTTTAATATGGAATAAACATTTCACATTTTTTTCAAACATCAAAGACATTTTATTTTGATTCTCAGCACGACTGTCACAAAATCATGAATGCACAGGAAAATTGTATTTTTCAGAGCATTTATCTTGTCCCGCCATGGAATCATTTAATGAAATAAATTAATTGTAAATTATTAGAAACTAACAAACCCGGCGAACTGCATCCCGTAGATATTTAAGTCCAAATAATTTCGAACACTCACGTCTCTCCCGTTGTAATTTTCCTGAACGCGATCTATGTTCACGATGAAAAATAGAGATCGCCACTTTACTATCAATTAAAAATTGATTCAATATTCAAGATTCAATATTTTCCCATTGGTTCTAATAACCTTATTTTTTCAAAATTTTAATAATCATTTAAATTCGTTGATTCGTTCTCCAGTTAAATAGGGGTTTTATCACCCCTCCTTTGGTCACTTGTAGTTGACGACCTTCTGATAAGTTTAGAGGTAAAAGGATTCGAAGTTGTGGGCTTTGACGATGATCTAGTCATAATGGTACGAGGCAAGTTTGACGACGTGTTATCGAGCAGAATGCAGATGGCATCAAACTTTACACAATCTTGGTCTATCACAGAAGGTCTGAGCATAAATCCCTCAAAAACAACAATTATTCCGTTCACCAAAAAGAAAAAACTGCATCTGCAGTCTCTACATCTTGGAGGAGAGGAAATAAAAAGCAGCGCTTCAGCTAAATATCTAGGTGTAATCTAAGATGCTAAATTAAACTGGAACGCGTACTTAGATTCAATATTCAGCAAGGCCAACTCAGCTCTATGGGCATGCTCTAAAATGATAGGAAGAACATGGGGCCTTACACCAAAAACGGTTATGTGGGTTTACACTGCAATTGTGCGGTCTAGGATAACCTATGCCTCACTTTTATGGTGGCCAAAGACTAAGGAGATTGTAGCTATAAAAAAAGCTAAACAAACTCCAACGACTAGCATGCGATGCAATTACTGGAGCAATGCGAAGTACACCCTCAAAGGCATTGGAGGCTATCCTTCACCTGGTACCTTTGAACCAATATGTTCAGCTAGAGGCTAAAAAAATCGCTCTAAAGCTTAAAAGATGGAAAAAAATACTAGACGGGGACAAAACTGGTCACTTGAGCGTCTTGAATCTTTTACCCATTGGACCAGCCTCAGAGATGAACAATGATTGGATGGAACCTAGGACCAGTTAAAACATTCCATACAGAGTGATCGAACATTCTCGCTCAGTATGGGATGAATGTGGCCCCAACGTTCGTAATGGTTCAATCATGTTCTACACTGATGGGTCGAAAATGGGATTTTTTTTATCTGTATTATAGTGATTTTCAACTCATTTGGCTGGTACGTCACTTTTACTTCCATTTTTTGGAAGAATGTCGGGAGTGAGAATTGAACTCGTGACCTTCAGCGAAGGCCAACGTTCGTAATGGTTCAATCATGTTCTACACTGATGGGTCGAAAATGGGAATCAGAACAGGTGCTGGAGTGTATGGTCCCAGAACAAAAATCTCTGTGGCTATGGGAAACTGGCCAACAGTTTTTCAGGCGGAAATAGCTGCAATAATAGACAGTATAGACATGCTAACATCTGCATATTCTCTGACAGTCAAGCGGCACTTAAAGCTCTAAATGCATTCAAGTGCTCTTCAAAAATTGTCTGGGAATGCATTTCCCTTTTACGGCAATTAAGTCAGATAAGTTCGGTACAATTGTACTGGATTCCTGGCCATTGCGGTATAGAGGGCAACGAGCGAGCAGATGAGCTTGCCAGGAACGGCTCAAACTCACCATTCACTAGTCCAGAACCATTCTGTGGGCTCTCCGACTGTGTGTTGAAAAGCGAGCTGAAAAAATGGGAAGACCGGGAAATGACAGCCAATTGGATGGCTGCAAAACTTAACCCTCCTCTACTCGCGTGCAAAATCATAACACGTATACTCGCGCACGGTGTCACAGACCGAAAATTGAACTTCTCTGTGATGTTGCCATTGTGTATTTTTCAGGCTTTATTGGCATTTATATGAAGAAGAGGGTATGATTGAATGAAACAACTCCAAAAAATATATTTTCTTCGTCTTTATTATGTTTTAATAGTCATCTAATTCAGCCTCCTCAAAATAGAGTAATTTTTGATACTCCAACATAAATAACGAAATTCGAATTTTTCACTGTTATTAATTAAAAGTAAGCAACTGAATACAATTCATGGAAGTATAAAGAGCTATGAAATAACATGAAAAACGTATTAATCGATTGTGGTTTCATTGGTGTAAGAATCAGAACATAGCTCGAAACAAACATATTTTTTACATTTCATGCAGTTGTTGCGTGTTTTTCGGGTCTTTTATGGAAAAGAAGAATGTATAACAACCTTTTAAATAATTACCAGATGAGGTTCTGGAATATAAAGTTTGCATATTTCTAATATTCTTTGTCTCTGTTTTCCTGGTGTTTTCCTTTCCTTTTTCTTGTTTCTTTGTCGATATTGTCCACTTTAATAAAAATATCCTCGAAACTGTAACTGTTCAAAATTACCATAAGTTACCGATCAGTTCATAGTCTACAGTTTACAATTCTCTCACAAGTGAAATTCTTTCACAAGTGTGTATATGTATGACCATTATATTTAGCGAATAACTATACGAAAGTCAAACATTTATATTTTGCTTTTAAACGTATGAATCTAACGACGAATATATCGACGCATAGTTAATGTATGGATCCGTTCAATCCAGTTACAAAAGGGACTGAAATCAAATAAGAATAGTCCGGTAATGATCCTATGCATTATATTCAATAAATATTCCACACCACTAACATTAATTTATACATTTCATTCAACAATATTCTAGATTATGAAAAAAGGCACTTGTCCAAAAATGTTACTCCTATACTCGCGTCGGTGTGTCAGACCGAAAGTGTTAAAAAAGTGACACACGTTCCCTTTTTACCAACACATGCGATACGCTAAACGATGACGAACGACGAATAACGAAGCTAGAGAGAATCGCAAAGTCGTTGTGTTGATATTTTCTGAGAAATGAACGAATTATTGATTTCTCGGTCTGACAGACCAATGCGCGAGTATAGGAGTGTTAAACAGGCGAAAAAATTTATTACGCCGAGTATTCTTACTCAACAGCTGCTAAGCCTTAATAAGAAAGACTTAAGCACATTCACTGGTCTTGTAACAGGACAGAGAAAATGTCCGTTACTTAGTGAAAAAGTGTGTCCCTTGCCTCCATATTTTCGAATCCAGTGGAAATTAGTCAAATTTCTTCTATACTTATCGAATAAATCATAAAGAAGTTAATTGTTTGGTGGAAGATTTTTTCTTCATGGGCGTCGTTTTCGGTTGTATTTGTGTTGCGGTGTAATTCTCTTTCGTCGCGTGGCTGTGTTATGCGAAATGAATTTTAATCGATTTGTTCAGAGAGGCAGAGACAGAGCCTATGATGTGTATGTGTGTGTATGTTTATTGAAGCAGCGATACTATCACCAGCTAGTGGATTACAGACAGCAAAAAATCGAGCCGCCAGCGCGACAGGATAAGTTTTTTCGTTTCTCTCATATGTATACGTTTTCTTCTACAGCATATTTCTATGTTTAAAGAACATCAACGCGAGACTTTGCCTCTCTATTATATTATTTTTATATGAATAATGTGATGATATATTTGTTTTGTACATGTGTGGAAGATGACGCATATTTGTTCATAATACGAATATTGATTTGTTAGTGCGTTGCTATACCGGCGATGTGACAACGTACGTTCTGCAGAAAATGTTATGTCAACGGCAAAGACGAATGATTTTCGGGTTGAAGCTCGTTTAAAAAAAACGGAAACGGATATATTTGGAGACTGCTTCGGAAACATTGATCTCTTTATTTGTGTTTTTTCACTCTGGTGGTTAATGCCTTATGTATGGTGTGGTGGAGGGTGATTTTCATTAGTTACGTAACCGTCACTTGTTATATATATATATATTGCTCAATTATGTCACTTCAATTAGTTTCAATGATAGATCCATGTTGCTTGACGTGTAAATTTATTATATATATTATTGATTAATTTTAGATAAGTTCTCTAGGTTACCTTAAATTTCCTAAAGTTATTCTTCGCCGTCCCGATTAGGATCTATTAATTTCTATGAAGCGTACCCGGTTACCTTTCAAGGTTTCCCAAAGTTATTTTTCTGCGAAATTTCGACAAAAAAGATGCGTTAAATATTTAAATAACAAGAGCTGGTCCAATAAATTGTTTAGGCTTTCTTTCTCAGGTGATTTAAAGATAATCTCTGCTGGGCGTTGTGACACATGAAGTTTTTGTTCCGTCGACTAGTCAATAGCTCGCCTTTACATAATCACATCACTTACCACAGTGAATCCTGATTTTTCTTAACCATTCTCACTAACAACTATCCCTTCCATGATAAACGCTAGGGAACCACGCTATAGAGGCGACCCTTCTGGCCTTCGGGCGGCGAATATCATACTAACATTCCTTTCCTTCCCCTGGAGACTGTAAGGACGTGGCCGGCGTCGTTATTGACCATTTAAAGCTCGAATCACCGAAAATTGCACAACGAGAATGATTTGCTAGTCCCAAGCGTCATTCTGTGTGTTCTTTGTGCAATTTGGTTGGTTCAGGTCAATCACGGAGAGCAACTACGAATTGTACAGTCTACCCAAGCTCAAGCTCACTGGTCTTGTAACAGGACACTGCCCGAGTAACTACCATCTTAAGAACATAGGTTTAGCACAAGATGATATATGTCGCTTTTGTAATGCCGAAAGCGAAACCTCGGAACATTTGCTCAGTAACTGCGGAGCTCTAACTAGACGCAGACTTCAACACCTTGATAAAGCTATTCTGGAGCCCAAGGAAATTTGGTCTGCGTCGCCGATCAGGATTATAAATTTTACCAAACAGATTATTCCTGATTGGCACCTATCACGCTATAGCTTTCAGTCTACTCCTTCATCAATAAGTAGTAGATAAGCTTGAAGTGTAGTATGAAAAAGGGGTACACCACAATAGTTCAAAATAATGGACGCAGTGGTTCACACCCAACAGGAAAAAAATGCACGAAAAGCACGTATCGATATTTTTGAAAATGCAATCAACCATTTCAAAACAACACAAGAACGATTTCAGAAGTAATATTTTAATCCAGGCAAAATTTTCATATTCGAACATAAGCTTAAGAGTCAATTTAGAATGAAACAACTCATTCTAGTTATTTGACAATTTAACCGGTTAGTTTAAACTTTTAATCCTATGGAGTGAATTTGTGGAGTATCTCCGCTTCAGACGAAATTCTCAAACCCATTTTTGGTCGAGCTCCCTAAGCGATTTACCATACCGCATTTCTGCTCTGTCAGATTATAGTTCAGTTTGTTAGCTATAACTCTAAATCCCATGGTTGGTGAACTTGTTTAACACTGTGTATAGGTGGAGCCTTTGCTGCCATCCCCGAACGAATGAAATTGAATATCTCCTTTGAGTTAGCGTTGGTAATCTATAAAACTAACATCATATCCGAATACGATTCAACAAGAATATAATCGCTAAAATATCCACATCCTAATCTCGTAACGGTGCCGAAATGCTGCACTTCGAGGAGGAGCTTACCGTCCTTTTTCCGCTCTAAGTTCATCATTATCCTCATCCGTTCGCCGAAAAATTCGACGCTCGACCCACGTTAGAGGGAGCGTTTAACATTGTTGTTATTCCATCAACATTAAATAATCATATTCGGGGTTTCTTCCACGACTAACGATTATCTAACACGCACGCATCAGCGGTTCCGATGCTGTGTTGTTTACTTTAAAGTGCTGTGGTGGTCCATGAAAAAGTGTCGTTATATCTACCATCTTTGTTGATTCTACTCGTATCTGTACCACCCCATGCTCAGCAATACCGAATGTGGCGAGCATTTCGGGAATGTAATTATTTTTCCATCACGCTAAATTCGATCAGCGTCATCGCACCGTGTTCCGGTCCATAAATATCTGCCGTTGAGAGATTTATCTACACGGTGCTGTTTCGTGTCGAAGAAAAAATTCCTCTAGTCGCCTTAGTATTTATTAGAATTTTTGATGGTTTTCATCTCAGAGTAAATTGGAATTCTGTCTTATAGGGAGAAGATTATTTATGAGTCTATTCTCTTACCAACGTCAAAATCGACAACAATGACTTGAAGTGGTCTTAATCATAGTGTTCGCTTGGACAGAGTACGTCGCACGCATTTTCGGTGCACCAACGATATATCTTGCTTTTTAATTAAACCTCCTCAAGATGTTTATTAATCACAACTTATGCAGTGAAAGCACTGCAACTGAGTCACCCGGAAGCGGGAGAAGTTTTCAACAATCGCAAACTGATTTATTTTTGTCCGGCTTTCGGCCCTGGCTATGAAAACTCAGGCTGCAGCAGCACAGCAGTGTTTGTTTGCTCCAATGATTCTAGAAAATGTATTTTGATACTGGCAAGCAAAAGTAAAGTTCTCTGACCATCCTTCTTCATTCGAAGAGTTCAGTTATTTCATCGATTTTAACTAGACGTTCCAACTGGAGCTTGAAAATGTATCCATTTTATAATATGATAGCTTACATGACATATTGCAACGTATTGTACAGAAGGTGTTTTGACGTAGAGCTACGTCTTTCAGTAAGGGTGCCAAATCAGAATACAGGTCACGTTTTTATGAAATAAAGTTAACGTTAATAACTACTTTCACTGTGAACGAATTCTCATGATCTGTATACCAATCGAATCGGAAATTCTCTAAGATTTGTTTGATATGCTATACATTACAATTCGCTAATCTCTAAACGGTTTCAATTCAGAAAAACTATAAAGAACCTTTTTCCCCTACATTTATTCTGCGGATTGGTGTGCTAATCCTACCCATACTTCGAATGCTTATAACTCTAACATTTCTTAACCGATCGGAAAGATGTTTGCATCAATTGATAGGAAATACGCGTCTATCGCAATTAATAAAATATTATTTTCCATGAGATGAACAATTGAATAACTGTAAAATGTCAAGCGTTATATAAACGCCTCAACTGTCAAGTTTTGATTGGCCCGATTTACGGTTTCCCCAACACAGACTTCAAAATCGATGTACCTGAGGAAATACGCTCTGCGAATATACATGCAAGTCGGGGGTATTTTTGTTCCCACCAAGCTGTGTTTCCCTAACACAGACTTCTAAATCAATGTGCCTGGGGGAATCCGCTTTGTAAAAAGATGTAAGTCGGGGGTATTTTTTGCCCACTGAATTGTGTTTCCCTAACACGAACTTCAAAATTAATGTACCTGAAAATATACATGCAAGTCGGGGGTATTTTTTGGTGTTAAGTAGAGATGTCTAAATTTTTCGTTTATTCGATTATCGATTAATCGTGGGGCCAAATAATCGATTCATTCGAATAATTGTCTTTCAGAATTCGATTAATCGAGCGAATATTTATTTCTTGTAATCGAGATGAACAGACATTTATAATAAAAAAAATTATGCAGAATATGCAGAATAGTAGTTTTTGAATGGTAATTCAGTAGATTGATAAATTTACCATTTCGTGATTTTTTTGCGGGCGATTGAAAAAAGAGCACATCATGCAAATGATGCAAAATATTTTAATTGCACCAACATACAATTTTTTGTGTTCAAAACTACCTGTTCTTCGAATGTTGTTGAAATAGCAGATTTATTTGAAAATGTCTACTTGGTCCCTATAACTACTAGTTCAAAAGAAGTATTTTTGTAGAATAATTGACCACTAGTATTTTCCTTGGCACTCTGAATTTGAATACTACCACTTTAGTACAGGAGATTAGATCACATCCTTCTATTCCGCTATTTACTCCTGCAGACGCTGAATTCTTCTCCCCAGTCTCCTCCACCATCAGGGAATTATTTTTATGCTTCAACCGTAAGTGGTTTAGCATAATCGATGAATTTCGACAAACAAAGTTTAAATTTTGCACTGTATTTTTTGAAAAAAATTGTTTCCTTTTTCATTAATCGCGATTACTGTGATAATTATTCGATGTATTTATATTTTGATTTTTCATTATTCGATACAAAATTACTCGGATAAAATTGCAGATATTCGATTATTTGAATTAATCGAACGATTAACCGACGTCTCTAGTGTTGAGTACTTTTGCACTCGCTTGTCGTTGTGCAGACCGGAATATATTTCCCTAAAACGTACTTTTAAACTGAGAAGCCAGGGAAAATCGTCATTTCAGATACTAGAGGTGAATGAACTTTCGCGGTTTGAGAACCGTTTGATCGTTTGACAATTCTTCCGTTCACATATTTTGGTGTACCGGGCATCATGTCAAACGTAAAAGGAGTTCATCAAATTTATTTGTAACGAAAAATATAATCTATTACAAAAATTTCCATGCATTCTAAAATAATATTCGAAGTGGTAAACAAGTGGATTGCATAATATAATTGCGTAGTTCTACGTCGAAAATATGCGGTCGTGTCCTAGATACAACTCCTTACAATTTTTTTTTTAATTTTTCTTCTCGATTCCAGAAAAAAACAGCTTTCTAGAAATCGGAACTACAAAAGATGTTAATCTTGATGACAAAGTTGCAATAAAATACAGAGCAAGTTGATCAACATTTATGGGTCATTTAATACTCTTAAATTTTTGTTCAATTTTTGTTTTTTGACGTAGAACTACGTCTTTCAGGAAGGGTACCAAATCAGAAAACAGGTCACGTTTTCATGAAATAAAGTTAACGTTAATAACTATTTTCACTGTGAACGAATTCTCATGATTTGCATACCAATCGAATCGGAAATTCTCTAAGATTTGTTTGATATGCTGTACATTACAATTCGTCAATCTCTAAACGGTTTAAATTCATGAAAACTGGAAGAACTTCCTTTTTCCCATACATTTGTTCTGCCGATTTGTGTGCTAACCCTACCCGTGTTTCGAATGCTTATATCTCAAACATTTCTTAACAGATCGGAAAGATATTTGCATCAATTGATAAGAAATATTTCTACGCGTCTATCACAATTTAAAAAATGTTATTTTTCATGAGATGAACAATTGAATAACTGTAAAATGTCAAGCGTTATCTAAACGCCCTGACTGCCAAGTTTTGATTGGCCCGATTTACGGTTTCCCTAACACAGACTTCAAAATCGATGTACTGTGGAAATCCGCTTTTCAAATATACACGCCAGTCGGGGGAATTTTTTTTCCACTGAGCTGTATTTCCCTAACACGTACTTCTAAATTAATGTGCCTGCGGGAAATCCGCTTAGCAAATACATGCAAGTCGGAGGTATTTTTTGTTGTTGAGTACTTTTGTACTCGCTTGTCGTTGTGCAAACTGGAATATGTTCCCCTAAAACGTACTTTTAGAGCCCCCGCAGACTGCAGACTGATTTTTCGGCCGATAGTTTGGTCGGCTTCTTAATTAGTACGGGGAGGTATACATGTGCGCACATTACGCCGATTCAGTTGGTTCGGTTTTTGCACCAGAAGCCCGACCCGACCAAACTGTTGGTTGACAGAAAATCTGTAGTATGCGGGGCTCTTAAACTGAGAAGCCTGGGAAAATCGTATACTAGAGGTGAATGAACTTTAGCGGTTCGAGAACTACGTAAACATGAGATGTGCAATAATTTCAGAGGAAAATGTGAAATACAATGATCGTTTGACAATTCTTCCGTTCGCATATTTTGGTAGTCCTAGGCATCATATCAAACGTAAAAGGACGTTCATCAAATGTATTTGTAACGAAGAAAATAATCTATTACAAAAATTTTGATGCATTCTAAATTAATATTCGAAGCGTTAAACAAGTGGATAGCATAATATAATTGCGTAGTTCTACGTCGAAAATATGCGGTCGTGTCCTAGATACAAACCCTTACAATTTTTTTTTATTTAGAATATGTTGACCAAGTATTTGTTGGCAATCACTATCTATGACCTATTGTAATAGGAGTACCGGTAAGTTTCTTCGTTTTTTTCCAAAAATAAATGCTTTATTCTACAAAAATAGTCACTAATTTACTATTCAAAGCATTGCCCATCGCTAGTCACAACTTTTTCCCATCTTTCTGGCAATTCACGGATCCCTTTGCGGAAATAATCGGCCGGTTTCTCGGCTAACCACGAATCGATCCAATTTTTGTGTTCATCAAAATTGGAGAAATGCTGGTCAACCAGCATTCGAAAAAGGTATTAATCGGACGGAGCAATGTCTGGAGAATACGGCGGGTGGGATAGGACCTCCCATTTCAGCGTTTCCAATTATGTTTTGACCAGTTTCGCGACATGCGGCCGAACATTGTCTTGCTGCAAAATAACTTTATCGTGTCTTTGCTCGTATTGTGGCCGTTTTCCCTTCAGTGCACGACTCAAACGCATCAATTGTCATCGATAGAGGTACCCCGTAATGGTTTCATTCGATGTTAGCAGCTCATAATACACCGCATCCAGCTGGTCCCACCAAAAAGACAGCATAACCTTCTGGCCGTCGATGTTGATGCATGGCCGCGGTATCCATACGTTGCCCGACGTTTAGGAATGTCGTAATGGACCCACTTTTTATCGCCTGTAACGATTCGATGCAAAAAAAACCCTTTCTTTTATGCCGTTGGAGCAGTTGTTCGTTCGTGAAAAAACGGCGTTCGACGTCTCGTGGCTTCAATTCATATGGTACCCAATGTCCTATCTTTCGGATCATTCCCATTGCTTTTAAACGATCGGATATGGTTTGCTGAGCTGCTCCAAGTGTATCTGTAATTTCTTGTTGCGTTTGCGACGGATCTTGATCGAGTAAAGCTTCCAATTCTTCATCTTCAAACTTTTTGGCGGTCCGGAACGTTCTTCGTATTCCTAGTCAAAATTACCACTTTTAAACGGTGCAAACCACGTCTGACTCGTTCGCTCATTTGGAGCATGGACACCATAAACTTCCACCAAAATGCGATGACTTCCCGCCGCCTTTTTTCATATTGAAGTAATGAAGTAACACTCCCCGCAAAAACACTCTCCTTGGTGTGAAATTCGACATATTCGAAGTGGCAAAAAAATATGTTGTTTACGCTTCAACTTTTTACTGAAAAAGACGCGCAATGACGGTAGCTCTTCAACGAATGTGTGGAAATTTGATTCACTGGAATAATAATCAAGTTACGCAATCTGTTGTAAAACTGAAGAAACTTACCGGTACACCTAATAATTTTTCGAGTAATTCCATAATTCAATCCACGTAAAAATACTGTGAAACAAAATTCTTTTCCAAATGATTTTCGAAATTTTTTTTGTCGGTCAATGTTCGTCTATCAAGAGAGTTCAGAACGAAACAAATGATAGTCAAACTCAATAACTCCCAATCAAGTTCAATCAACAACACATTTTCTGTTGATCAATTCTAGTCGGACTAGCCAAGTAACCATAAGCATTAACTTGAGGCTCTATTGTAGCACTAATTCAGCATCTCTAATACCGAACGGCAGTATATCTGTTTATCAGATACTTATAGGGCTTATATAAACAATATTAATGCATATAAACATTCCTGAAAATAAGCATTAATGAAAGCCCTATATACGCATTTAGAGCTATCATATAATGCTTACAAGCATTAGGATAAGACATTTATGCATTTAGCAATGGATATCTGGCTGCAAGTGTTTGTTTCATTAGGTTTCATAAGGTAATTTTCATATAACAATTATTTCTCATTCCAAACAGTGCACCTTAAATATGAATAATGATAAATCAATATCATCCATAAAATCGTTGCAATAAATCTGTGGAAACCCATTAAATGCATTTTTTTTTGGTTTTCTGTCGAGTACCGATAGATTCGATGGCTTTTCCTAGAAAAAAACCAAACAAAAACAACTGCTTAGTAAAGGTTGCCATCATAAGTGACGTTTCAGTAAGCCCTAAGTAAGCTTTAGTAATGCTTGTAAAGGTGTAAAGTCATAGTTTTAAAAACGAGAGCTTTTAGTTGGAAGTGCAAGGTTTTGAGCGTGAATATCTCTTTGTTAGCTAAACGAAGCGGTATGATGATCACCCCTTTCCAAATATAAAGTGTCTTTGTGAAAACTTATTTCAAGAGCATAACAAATGCTTAAAAACAGGCTATTGAAATCATACAAATCTGTATATAAGCGGGTGTCCGCTCTGGAATACACCAAGACTCTCCGTTCGATGGTCATCGGAGCAATAAGGCCGATGAAGAAGGAGTTTGGAGTAAAGTCTTCCACAAGAGCCCTCTGAGAGCTAGAGCTGAATAAACTGAAAAAGTTTAAAGCCTCTTTAACACAAATAAAGAAGGAAAGAAATCCACTTTGTTGTGATTGTGAAATGGCTAGAGAACGTTCTCGTTCGTTCGCTCGTTTATATAAAATGCTCTTCCTCTCCCAATCCCGTTTTTATTCTGCTACCGGTCAGATCGGAGTATGTAGCGAAAAACGAAGTATCGATGACAATTCGATGCGCATTGCGTACAATTGGGCCATTGGGTATGGATAGCGGAGAATACGAAATTTTGATATGGGGTAGAGAATATTTCACCATGTAAAATAAACAGCCTTGTTTGACAAAAGCAACATTGCCAGAATAGAATGAAAGCTTTGGGTGTACTGGGTGTGATTGTTCGTAGTAAATGCATTTGAATTGAGTTTTTTCATTGTTCAAAAATCTATAATTTTTACTCTTTTGGTACATCAAATGGAGGTCCTGAAAAAACAAATTTTTATATTAACTTATGTCCTTTGAACGGGTAAGATGAGGTAGAATCCGTAACCACACTCTAACACGGACACGAGGAATTCGACACATTTTTTTTATATATCGATGTTCAAAAATGTGCACAAAATACATTAAAGCCATTGCCGCCCTTTTCTTCTATTTATTCAATTAGGCAGAAGAGGAGAAGGAGCCATCATTTATCAGTGAATTTTTGAACAAAAGTCTAAATGTTTAGTTTATGTCTTCATAGATATAAACCTTATTTAATAAATCTATAACTTCAAAAATATATTATGGATAAAATAGCATTTCCTCCTTCTTTGCCATGTTGCCGGAGCATGTATATTATGTATCCTATGGCCATGAGTTCTGTTTTTAAAGGGAATGAGATGAAGAAAGGCAAGTGAATTCAGGGAAATGAAGCGGACAAAAAAATAACATAATTACTGATATTAAGATCACGATTACTTAAGCTATAATGATTTGATATGTGTGAGTATACCCTTTCAAACCTCTAAATCAGCGGCCAGTTAAATTCATCAATTACATTGTTTTACACTACCAAACAACATGCTCGATATCATGATATCCTGGACCACAGTTATATAAATTGTTAGTAGCAAGACCTACATGATAAAAAATGGATTTGAGCACGAATTGATTGGACAACAACAATCTAAAGAAATCTCAATCAACATATAACCTTTTGAGCCAGGTTCTCATCAAATCTTTGGGGAGAGTAGAGTAAAACCATCCAAGATCATCCTCAAGATCATTCCAAGATCATCCCTTCATTGATTCTAAATGCTTTTTATCGGCAAATGAACAATAATTCAAAATACGCTTCGAGTCACATTGTGAGCTAACGCCCGAATTGTAGGCAAAAGAATGTTCGTTACGTTGTGGAGAAAGCTAGTGGCTAGTAGAATCGAAATGACATACCCATTTTAATCGTCAAATTGTTAATGTTTTTTTTTACTATATTCACTGTCCATGTTTTAAGCAAAAAAAAAGCTGAATAAATTGTCTGTCTAATGGTATACAACATAACATATTTCGCAATGACGATTTTGCTTAGTATGCGTGTGAAATCTCTTAAAGAATCGTTACATACCTCATTTTCAATTCCGTAGAGTGACCCTCCTGTACAGCCATTCCATGCCGATATAGTGGTTCTCAAATTTAGTAATTTTATTTTATATGCCCATTTCCATTTTCCACTTTTTCCCAAAGTTCCTTTTTTTTTAAATTTTTTTCAAAAAAAACTTTTGAACCTCTAAACCGTTTAGATGATCAACAAATAAAATTGAAGCCATTGAGCTAGTCTAAAAAATATATATTAATATTTATATATAAATATTGAACTTGCAAAACAATAGATTTTATTTTGTTTTTGGACCCGAAGCTTTGGAAATAAGATTTTTATGGTTTGGGGAGAATTTACTCAAAAATGCCTGGATTAGATAGCTTACCATCAACACGAATGAGCAGTCAGAAGTGTAAAGAAGTTCTTCAGCATCATTTACTTCTGTTTTTACATAAAAACAATGTGATAATTGGGTAATTTGGCATCAATTCATAAAATCCGGAAAGTCATGGCATGGTTTGGTGAATAAGGGCTTCAGATTTCGGACTGGTCAGCTTGTTTACCAGATCAAAAAACGAGCAGTATCTTCTGCTTAGAACGAGATACACACTACAACATGGCACAGCTTGGTCAAAACCACCCCAAATGGGTTATTTGTACTGATTAAGAACTAAAGATGACCTACGAATTAGAAGCTTATTGTAATTCATGTGAAATTGACGTTAATTTAGTAAAGGAGTTAGAGTTTTTCCATCTGGTTCTATAGTTATGAAACACTGGAATTTTTGTTTTTTGAGTGTTTCGCGCCTGAACACAACAATAAAGTTCAAATGGCCAGTCCTTTAAATGAAGATAGTCGTTATATCCTACACTATATACTTCAATTCGACCGACTTCTTACATATCTCTGGAAACTCAGAAAAATGAGTGGTTCTCTAGTTGTGAAACTCAGTGTATTCGATGGAATGCTTCATACTAAATAAGACTAATTGTTGTCACCGAACGCAAATGCAACGTCTTGAGCTTCAAGCTGAGAAATAATGGCTCCATTAGAATAAATATACTTCTCGATAGAGTAGAGGTCAGATTTCGACCTAAAGCTGTTCGAAAGAGTCACTCACTAGAAAAGGATCAAGAAAACTGCATAACCTGGTCTTAATGACTACAAAAACACCACCGTCGAGTGAGAGCGGAAAGTGTGAAAACTCTGAAAAATGGAGAACAGATTTACTTTGTTTTAAAATATACAGTAGAACACCGATTATCCGCGGAATAGTCTGGCTAGGCCACCGCGCATAACGAAAATCACGGATAACGCGATATAGAACTTAAAAATGAAGCGCAAACACGAAATAAAAATATTTCAACGCGAAAACTATGGTTTATCAGTATAGAAATCGTTAAAAACCTTATAATTGGATAGGTCTTGTACGCCAGTAGTCAGATAATGTGTAATCCATGACCAAAATAAGAGAGCTAGTACCTACCTCTCACTGACAAATTTCGGGAATCTCTATAGAATTACTATGGAACTCGCTTTCGCGGATAAACCGCACCGCGGATCATATGTTCGCGGATGATCGGGGTTCTACTGTAAATGTGAGTACATCCTTTTTTAATATTTAGTAAAAGTGTCCAAGTGGACATTTATACACCTCACCCCAACTCTCACTATTGACAAGAGTGGACATTTTCATATACCATAACCACACCAACACCTCTCCCCCTAAAGATCTCTACGTGGTATGCGGACAGCTCCTAATCAAATCGGCTCGAAAATAATATCTAAGGTATTACATTTCCACACCATGCTAAATAACGTTAATATTTTGCAAGTGCGGCCAGTTGAAATAAAAAAAAATCTAACAGAATTTCGCCCTCACTCTCCCGATTTGTAGATGATATATTCTGGATATGAGCGCCTGGCTGGCTTTTTAATCCAACTACTAACCAATGGAACAATCTCCTACTCTGCTAACACCGAAACACAGTTTAGGTTATCCTAATGAACTTGTCTACAAAGCTATAATTTGTGAGAAGACGAAGGATGAGGCGAGAATTGTGAAGCAACCATGCACTCATAGAAACTGAACCCAGTCAGAACCCATTAACCTCTGCGGATCAAATATGTATGAACCTGGTCCACCGAAAAAGCAACTCATCCAGTTAGAATCGAAGAATAAACGTAGAAAGCTAACCAACCGTTGCGGGCGGGAAAAAAACGTCGTGAATAAAGATGATCTTGCTAATTTGAAATCAGATGCGAAACGAAGATACTCGAGAGATTGTTATGGCAAAAAGACACAGGTACACTTGTGACAAAAAATGAAAAATGATAAACTCAATTGAACCCCAAATCAAGCGGAAGGGAATCGAGCCCAATAAAATCAGTTTTCTATAACGGTCTTGTTCTAGAATATCTATACAAAAAATGATTCGAGCATTCAATCACATTCTGCCCCAAATTCCAAAGTTTTCGTTACCCACTGGAGGAAGCAAGCAAAAAGAACCAAGCCCTCCACAATCAATCACTCACATATCCTTCCCAACTCGACGACGTTTCCGCTCGAGATTAATGGCAACGATTGGTGATAAGCGATTGGGCAAATCGTTTACGATGCTTTTCTGGCTTCCAATCTATCCCAAAGGCAAAAATGGAGGCAGGGCAGGCTAGCAGTTTCAAACTTTCAATCACAAACTGAAAAACTTCCCATTTTTTGTAGCAGCTTCGGCACAAAGCGGTGACCAAGCTTTGGGGAGGTACAATTTTGCAGCCAAAATGGTATGAGGTCATTGTTTTTTGTTGCCCCATGACCGAGAACCGCGAATGACAAATGGTCGAGGATTTGTTCAATGGTGAAAATTTTCAAACGATACAAAAACAGAGAAATGAAATAAACCGTGGGAATCCCACCGAATGGTTCCAATCAGAACGAACGGTAACAGAAGCATACGAGAACCGGATTCCGTTCCAATGATTTTAGTATTCATGGTGCAATATACTCGGGTAGGAATCATTGGATTTAATAATAACTGTAACGCTTATGGGAGTTCTGTTTTTTTTATTGGAGTATAGCATTAAATTTGTTTCGTTTTACGACAAGAGAGGAAGTGCTGATTGCATCAGCGATGAACTCATCCTGCCGTTCGGATTATCTCGATTGGACGCTGAATGCAGCACTGGAATCTGGCCAAAGTGTACCATTTATTAGCGCCTTTTAATGACAAAACTTCAACAGGTGCCTTCCAGCGAGAGGTAGAAAAACCGTCACAGGCTGTTTTTTGTTTTCAAGCAGAAGTTGAAGGGGAAGCACATCGGAAATATCAAAAAATGGACCCAATTAAGAACTCTCGAAACCTTCACTTCCTCTTCGGATAAATCAGCCATTGTATCGGTCCAGCGATGCTTCAGTGTCGACTGAGTCTCAACCAATAATTTTATATTCCTTCAGTTCTCGACCCAGTTCTTCTGGGGCCATCAACATGGAACCGTCCCGCATCCGTTACACGAAGTCGCATGCGAACGCGTGTGTGTTATCGACATGGCGCAGAAATCAACTCTCGAAATACGCGGGCAAACGCGCGAATCATTCATTACCAACTAATATATGCACGGTACAGCTGAACAGGAAGAACTATCACCTGCACGCGCACCGTTAGTTTTAATCATGCGACATATTCTTTCTGTGTTGCCTTTGCGTGTTTTTTTTTCGTCCGCATTTAGAGTTGCTTCTTTTATCTGCAGACATATGCCAATACTGTCGTGAGGGGCTAATTTGGACAAATTTTTGGAGTTTCCCACAATGAAAAAAAAAAATATGTGAGCTGCTGGTGTAATAATGTGTCAAACGAATACACCAAGCCAATGCGCACTTTTGCCCCGTTGCCCCGTTGAGGTTGCCCAGTCTTGAACCAAATCGTGACGGGTGCTGAAAATGGATTCTTGACAATGTTGAGCGGAAAACTTGGAATAATCTAAATAAACCACCATTAGCAATCCTCAAAGCTGGCTTTCACTTGAAGAAAGTCAGTCTCTGTCTCTGATGGGATTGAAAAGAAATTCTGTACTATGAACCTCTACCATTCGATAAATTTCCGCAAATACTGCGTCACTGAACGAATTGAAGGCAGACTCAATCAAGAGCAACAGCCTCGACTCTATGGACAGCATAAAAAATACCGTTCACCGTTTTCGACGACCAGGCAAACATATTCTGGAAGGATAAATTATTTAGGCTGCGTGAAAAATGGCGAAGAATCAAAGCTGTGCATATACAATTAAATTAAAGTATGTTTGCCAACAAAAACAATGCTTTTTCCCAAAATTTGGCATGAACCCAATATGAGCTGTCCTGATTTCATCCTGATTTTCACTTCCATTATTACAGATTTTTGAAAATTATAGTTGGCAACCCTGCTCAGAACCGAAATCTAAGATAAGAAAAAAATTGCTTCAAAATAATTCAAAATTAAATTCAAATGAAAAATATTTTTTTTTATTTTCAATTCAATAACGGTTACGTTTCGTTTATGTTTATGTTTTAGCGTTTTTTCTCGTTTTTAAGTTATGATTTTTCAAAGTTACCCAATGGTCCAAAAAATCATTTTTCCGTTTTTTTTTCCCAAAAATGACTTTTTTCAAACTTATGTATGCAGTGCCAGTTCGTTCCATCACTTAGGGAATAAGTGATAGTCGCACCAGGACTTTGCATATCCCCCCCCCCCCCCACGAAGGTATGACTTCCTTTATGAAGTTCCTTACTTTTTTTTTCAGTTCAGCCGACCAAATCTCGTTAGGCATACGAATGCCCTTTCCAAGAATCCGAAGTCTTCGCTGAATTAGTGTACTGCATTGACCCAGTAAATGTTCCGAAGTTTCAGCTTCGAAATTGCAGAAACGACAGGTCATCTGTCAGTTTTCCGATATTTTTAAGGTTATACCTACTCGGACAGTGTACAGTCAATAGACCGGTTAATGTACTCAAATTTCTTAAAAGCCTTATTCAAGCTGAGTAGGCTGCGTGTCATTCTGTTACAAGGTGTAATGAATAATTTAGATTGTCTTGGTGTTGATAGAGCCCTCCAGTTGGCTTCAATCATCGATATTTTTGAGCTCTGATTTCCTGCATGATGTAGATAACCCAAAAAATAGCTCAGTCCCGATGAAATTAGTTGAAGATCCTAATCTTGCTAAGAGATCGGTTTTTTTCATTACCTTCTATACCGCAGTAACTTGGCACCCAATATAGATTAACTTCGTTAGTAGCAGCTAGTTGATTTAACACGTTGAGCCCAGCGTCGGCCCCTAGGGGCATGTATAAGCTGAAATAAATACACGTACTGAATTACTGTAAAAAAGAACATAACTTCCGTGAGCTATGATTGAAACTATCTGATGAGGTCATCCGAGACTCCAAGCTTATACGGATTCTATGATTGATAGCTACTTTGAGATCGGCGTGTATTCTTGTGATCCGGTACATCGTGTTATAAATTTTCTGTTTTTTTGACTGTTACATTGACTATATCGTCCCTGTTTCACTGTGCCTGCAAACATTATTCGTTGATACATACCTGGACACTGGAGTACATTCCGATTCCGCGCAATCTGCAAGTTTTCGACGCCGAACTCATCATCATAACAACATTATTTCCCATCATCATCTGTCATCCCGCCGCTCTGCGAGTGCTTACACTAGCTATATTCCGTTGGACATATCACCCAGCAAACCGATGGCGAAGAAACAATGCAAAGAATGCCTGTTGGAAGTGAACGATATTAAACCAATTTGTTGTGGTTTTTGCGATGCCGTGTTCCACATCAGTCAGCAATGTTGTGGATTCAATCACCGTGCCAGCCGAGATCTATTCACTCAAGGGAAAGCAATGTTCATTTGCTCTGAGTGCCGATCTGAGCTAAACGGCCGGAGTGTTAAACGCTACCTGGAAGACACATTAAAAACTCAAAGCGCATCTCCTGCTGCTGACGTTGCGTCTGTTGATTTATCGAGCCAAGTCGAACTGCTCGCTACTGCAGTCGACAATTTGGGCAAAAAAAGTTGATGATCTCGCGTCGACCAAAACGCAAGCGGCTGGAGAAAAAATGTATCAATCGTTCACACCATCGCTTCGTGCATGGCCTAAGCCTGGAGTAAAACGCCCTCGTGTGGAGCAAAACGTTATCTTTGGCAACGGATCGTGGCACTAGAACAATTGACCTGAGTGATCTGTCTATTGGTTCTATTATGCCTGCTTCTAAGCCCCCCAAATTCTGGATATATTTGTCGGGGTTTCAGCCTCTCATTTCAGCCGAAGATGTGCAAAAATCGTGGCTCACTGTCTTGATATAACATCATCATGTGATGTGATTCGCTTGGTTCCGAAAGGAAAGGATGTCTCGAACATGTCGTTCGTTTCGTTTAAAATTGGTCTCGATCCATCGCTGCAGCAACGTGCGCTGCTTCCATCGACATGGCCGGAAGGAGTAATATTCCGGGAATTTGTAGACCAAGCAAAAAACTTGCATGGACCATCACTCAAACCTGTGGACAACGATCATACACCAATTACGAACAATCGGACAATACACTAATTTTCAACCAACCTTCGCCGGGATACAGCTGTGAAAATCATAAGGAAAACCCTTACCCACCCAAAACAGTCGCGCAATCCACCGATAGAAAATGTACATCCCGACACTCACATATATCCTGCCATCAAAGTCATCCCGGCCCTGTTTTTGTGGAAAGGGAAAGGGTTTTCCTAAATCCACTCGCAGGCAAGTATTTAAATTACATATCCCTTTTCCTGTCTGAAGTTTCTTCGGATTGCAGCAGTGCACGCTCCGAGGCCACCAACGCTGACGATCAACTGAACTCAACTCACACGACATTCGCACCAGTTAGTCTACCGCAATACACACAAAAAGGACCACCTTCGCCGGGATGCACCTGCGAAAGCCGTAAGGAAGACTCCCACCCACCCGAAACAGTCGTGCCAACCACCGATAGCAATCGCACAACACGTGACTCAGTCGAATTATGTCATCAGAGTCATCCCGGCCCTGTATTCGTGGAAAGGGAAAGGGTTTTCCTCAATCCAGTCGCAGGCAAGTATTTGAATTGTTCCTCCATTCTTCGGCCTAAAGTTTTTTCGGATTTCAGTTGCCCTGGACATGTTGAAACGAATGGCGCATCTCCAATTGATTCGGCTCTAATGTTCAACACAAACACGACGTCAACCAATCGCTTTCTGTCGGTGTATTACCAAAATGTCAGGGGACTGCGTACCAAAACGAACGAGCTTCGACTGATGCTTTCCAGCTGCGATTATGACATTTTTGTGCTGACAGAAACATGGCTTCGACCTGACATCGTTGACAGCAAACTGTCATCCGACTATCATATCTTCAGATGCGATCGAAGTGATTCTACAAGTGAACTATCAAGAAGTGGCGGAGTGCTCATTTCCGTCAAGATTTCCCATCAATACAGTGCAATCCCTGTGGATAATTGCGATCAGCTTGAACAAACTAGTATTCGCATCAAATTAGCAAACCGTTCACTTTATGTTTTCGGAATCTACCTCAGACCGTCGTCTAATGCAGACAAATATATTGCGCACACTAATGCAATCCAGGACGTATGCGACAACTCAACTAACGCTGACATTGTTTTAGCATTAGACGACTACAACTTACCAGACCTTCGATGGAAATTTGACGAAGATATAATCGGTTATCTACCCGTGAACGCATCAACAGAGCAGGAGATAATGCTGACCGAAGCAATGTCCGCTGTTGGGCTTGTTCAGATGAACGGACTCCGGAACGTGAATGGTAGAATTCTCGACCTAGCGTATGTCAACATTCCTGATTACGTCGAACATTTTAGCCCTCCAATTCCACTCCTAAAATTAGATGAACATCACAAACCGTTCATTCTGAGGCTGGACACTCAATTAACTATGCCATGTTTCAGCCACGCTTCGGGGGGAGCCACGTATTTCGACTTCAAAAGATGTGATATCAGCTCGCTGAAAAATGAACTTTCGGTAATTGACTGGGCACAACGCTTGGGCTGTACTCCACTGGATGAAACTGTGGCTGCTTTCTCTTCTACGCTACATATCGTTTTCGATAAGCTAGTTCCACGTCGCCACACTGGCACTTTCATTGTTACCCGTAAACCTTGGTGGACGCCCGAGCTCCGTCACTTGCGCAACAAGCTTCGTAAAGCCCGCAATCGATTCTTTAGTGCCAGATCTGAAGAAAACAGCAACATCCTACGACACATTGAAAGTGAATATAATGTTCTGCTTAATACAACATATGCAGCGTACGTAGATAAGCTCCAATCTGATTTGAAGTTGAATCCTTCATCTTTTTGGGCTTTTGTTAGAGCTCAAAAATCATCGAAACGCATTCCATGCAATGTGGAATATAAAGGACGCCGAGCAAACACAGCCAAAGAAGCCGCCAACCTGTTTGCTGATTTTTTTTAAACTGTTTTCCGATCCACATCTCCAGCATCGAATACGGAAACATTCCGTCTCACACCTTCGTATGATGTGTATCTTCCTCATTTCCGTTTTACTACTAGAGACGTTTTCGAAGCGCTGAACGATCTGGATGTTTCCAAAGGACCTGGTGTGGATGGATTGACGCCATTCATCGTCAAGGGATGCGCAGCCGAACTGGTTTCACCTATAACGTTGATTTTTAATCGTTCATTAGCTGAGCGTACGTTTCCGTCAATGTGGAAAAGTGCTAAAATGGTCCCAATCCATAAAGCAGGAAGCTACCGTGGAATATCGATACTTTGTTGTCTGGGCAAAATTTTCGAAACAGTCGTCCATCGTTTTCTGAATAATGCTGCCAAGCCTTTAATCAGCGAGTTTCAGCATGGTTTCGTCGAGCGTCGTTCAACGACGACCAATCTGATGGAATATAGTAACACATTGTTTCCTGCAGTAGAATCCCGTTGCCAAGTAGATTCGATCTACGTGGACTTCTCAAAGGCTTTCGACGTGGTTCCACACATCATCGTTGTCGACAAACTTTCAGATTTAGGCTTCCCAAATTGGATAGTTGATTGGCTGAAGTCATATCTTGCCGGGCGGATAGCTTTCATACAAGTTGATCACGAAGTCTCGGCATCGTTTAACATTACATCTGAAGTTCCTCAAGGAAGCGTACTCGGGCCTCTTATCTTCGTTCTATACATAAACGATCTCGCTCACCGTTTGTCATCGAAAAAATTATTCTTTGCCGACGACCTGAAAATCTTCCGGGTGATTGCATCCGTCCTGGATTGTGAAGCTTTGCAAACTGATATAGATCAACTTTTGTTGTGGTGCGATGCAAATGGTATGACTGTAAATCAAAAAATGCAAAGTTATCTCTTTTACCCGCTGTAAAACCGCTATTAAATTCAGTTACCATATTAATTCGACCGCTCTTGAGCGGGTCAATTCCATACGTGACCTAGGTGTGACCGTGGACAGTAAGCTGAGATTCAGTGAGCATGTTGTGTCAACTGCAACCAAGGCATTCTCTGTACTGGGATTCATCCGTCGCCACACAGCATTCATCACTGATGTATATGCTCTTAAATCACTATACTGCTCCGTAGTACGCAGTGTTATGGAATATGCAGCGCCAGTTGGGGCACCTTATCACGTCTCACATGGTCTGAAACTTGAACGAGTACAGAAGCATTTCATCCGATTCGCTCTTCGTCAGCTTCCCTGGGCTAACCCTGCCGAATGGCCACCGTACACATCACGCTGCCTGCTGATTGGTTTGGAGACATTATCAGCCAGAATCCTGATGCTGCAGCGAGTGATTATCTTCGACATTCTCACAAATCGTATGGATTGCCCAGCATCACTTCAGAGTATCTACATAAACGTCCCGTCTCGCACTCTTCGACATCACAATGCTCTTCGACTACCAGATAACAGAACAAACTACGGGTTCAACAATCCTTTTAGTGCATGTATTCGTGCTTTTAACGCAGTTTATGACAATTTTGATTTCTGTATCAGCAAGGATGTGTTCGTTAACAGAATTATAAATTTAGTTTAGTTTAAGTCACAGTCTGTACGATTTAACACCGAAGACTAAAGGGTGTGTCACATCAAATTGCATCACGGAAAAAACGCTGTAGAAATTTAATTTTTAGGAATTATATCTTCAGCTTTCGCTTATAATCAGATAAGAGTGTATAGATCACGTTGGCCATGCTTCACTGTCAATTTTTCGCAAATTTGGAAAAATGTCGTCGAACGAAAAAGAGCGTCGTGAATTAATCCTGCGCACTCATTTCGAGAATCCGGAGTTGTCACATCGGGACATCGGTAAGATACTGGGAATCGTCCAATCCGCGGTCAGCAGAGTACTAAAACGATACTTCGAGAACCTAACCATCGACCGGAAGGTGAAGAACGGCAAAAATGGATGCTCCGTCAGTGAAAAAGATCACAAGCGCGTAGTTAAGCAGTTCAGACATGATCCGAGAAGTTCGGTCCGGGATGTCGCCAATAAGCTGAATTTGTCAAGTTCATTCGTTCAGCGGACCGAGCAGCGGGAGGGCCTGCGTACATACAAGGTTCAGAAGGCTTCTAACCGCGACGAAAGGCAAAACATGGTGGGGAAGACGCGAGCTCGGAAGCTGTACACCGAAATGCTGACGAAGCCGCATTGCCTGGTAATGGACGACGAAACCTACGTCAAAGCGGACTTTCGTCAGCTGCCGGGCCTGTTGTTCTTCTCCGCAGAGGACAAATTCAGCGTTCCGGAGGGGAGATTCACGAGCAGAAACTATCCAAGTTTGCCAAAAAATACATGGTGTGGCAAGCGATCTGCTCTTGCGGAAAGCAGAGCGTCCCCTTCGTGATGACCGGCACGGTAAACGGGCAGGTTTACCTTAAGGAGTGCCTACAGAAGCGC